>NC_139253.1:19659755-19734755 GCF_977018435.1 Lepisma saccharinum
TTCGAGAACGACACCAAACTCGAAGCTGGCATCAAGCACGTGGCAACCAACATTCCTAAATTCTTGGCCATAGAGACTCTGAACGTACACTGCAACGTGGCCGAAGGTATGATCACGAAATCTTCGGACGGATTACTGGGAAGTCACAAGCAGACAGGAATCATAGCCACTTTCAAACCAAGTTCCGAGTTCATGGAACCGATTATCTACACGCCCTCTTCGCCGATCTATTTTCCAGTATGTCGCAACCGCATAGACGACATAGAGTTGGTGGTGACGAACGAGAAAGGAGACGTAGTGGATTTCGCAGGTGCCACTACGACGGCCATCGTGGAGATCAACGTATAATAAATAACACACATAGTGAAAATGGAGCAAATCGAAAGTTACGAATTGCAATCTTTCCCTCCCAACCGTCGCACGTTCGCCAATCTGAACGAGGCGAACAGGGAGATCGAATACGACGTGGACATAGGCGACGGGTTCATTCATCCTCACAGAGCAGACCTCTACCTTCAATTCGACGTGGTGAAGAAAGAAAGCGGAGACGTGTTTCCCGCAGCAGCAAACTTGATACTCGTAGACAACTTCGTGCCTCACCTGTTCTCGCAGGTGGAGGTAAGGAAACACAACACCGTCATCGACAGAATAGATTATCCAGGCATCACGTCGACGGCAGTGGGAACGTTGAAATTATCCAAAACGGACGCAGCGTACTATCAGGCAGGAGGATTCGAAGCCGGGACCAAAATATCGACGAGAAGTCACACGGTGCTCTTTCCCATGCGTCTGCTGCCTGGTTTCTTCTCGGACTACAAGGAGATCATGTGGAAGGGAGGACTGAGAGTCACGTTTCGAAGAGCGGCCAACGACAACGACGCACTGATGCGATACGCTACTTTGGGCCCGGACGGCACCACGCCGATAGCCAACACTTTACCCGAAGCAGCGAAATGTGTCATCCAAAGCATGGAATTGAGAATGCCGGTGGTGGAATACGAAACAAACTACGCCCTCAAGTACAAAGCAGAGATCTTGAAAAGTCCGCAGGTGCCGATTCATTTTCACGGTTACCAGTGCGTGCAAAAAATAGCCTCGGGAAGTCACATGGAATTCGACGTGACGACGCAGTTCAACAACATACAGTTCGACATGCCAGATTTCGTCGTAGTGCTCTTTCAGACCGGGAGGGACAAGAATCAGGAAAAAGATTCCAGCAAATTCGACGACTGCAAGATCAAGAACGTTTATCTGAAGAATGGACGCAATGAAGTGTTCCCGCGCGAGAATTACAACCTCGACATGACCAAAGATGATTATCTAAAACTTTACGAAGCGTTTTCGGCTTACAAACGCGTGACCGAGGGAAGTGTGGACATGTACTACACGCCCAGCGAGTTTAAAGCACGGAGACCCATGACCGTCATCAACACATCTAAGAGGAAGAAGGTGGTGGTCAACGATCGAACCAACATCAAGGTCGTCTGCGAGTTCCATGATGCCTTGCCCGAGGATACCCTATGCAGTGTCATCCTGATTGCAGAGAAGTCCTTCGCCTACGACGTGAAGAACGAGAGGGTCACAGAGCAGTTTTAACAAGTTTTTTAACATCTTTTCTTGCACAATAAGAAATTTTCTGCACTAGCACAATCAGTTACAATGGCACAATACGAATTTCACTAGTTCAGATCAGTTACAATGTTAATTTCATTAGCTATCAGCTACAATATCTTTTTGCACTATAGCACGAGACAATCAGAAAATTTGCACAAAAAATTTGTTGTTGTTTTTACACGTGAAAATTAACAATAAAATTTCTTTTTTATCGTTTCAGATGCTGTCGAAACATCAAAAACATATACACACACACTAGAAAATAAGCATGCAACTTTATTTGTAACACACACACATACATTCTCCATCTTCATCAAGAAAATATTATAATAAACATAATCATTTTTATCTATCTTATAATAAAACTCTATATCCAAAAAATATCACAACATCAAATAACACTAGAGTCGTTAGTACACGTTGCATGCATTACGGAGGTCCTCTGTAGGGTTTCATGGAAGTTTGGGGGAAAAAAAAAAACACGTGAAACTCTACAGAGGTGCGGTAATCTATAACCGCAGCCATTAGAAAACTTTTACATTTTTGGTTGGGCACCACGCACCCTGGCGAGGTTATAGGGGCCAGGCATCCTAAAAAACAACAATTATTATTTGTTTGTTTGTTTGTGTTACAATACATAAGCGCGCGCACGTATGTGCGTGGCACATCGTTCCCTCCCCGAGAGAGAGGTAGGTTTACGTAGGTCGCAATATATAAACATTTGGTCCCGGACTTGGAAAATTACGATAAAATACACTCATCTTTCAAAAATAAGAAGATGAGAGGAGAAGTTTACGAAAATCACGATATATATATATAAACATTTGGCTCCGGACTTGGAAAATTACGATAAGGTGCACTCATTTTTCAAAAATGAGAAGATGAGAAGATGAGAGGAGAGGTTTACGTAGGTCGCAATATATAAACATTTGGTCCCGGACTTGGAAAATTACGATAAAATACACTCATCTTTCAAAAATAAGAGAATAAGAAAATGAGAAGATGAGAGCGCGCGCGTGTGTATATGCCACATCCTTCCCCCCCGAGAGAAAAGTTTACGAAGGTCGCTATATATAAACATTTTGGTCCCCTTGATTCCAGCACTCCAACTTCATCTCTAATGTTGACGACAATGTTCTAAAGGTAGAGAGAATAAGAAAATGAGAGAATGAGAGGATGAGAAAATAAAAAAATGAGAAGAGAGGTTTACGAAGATCACTATATATAAACATTTTGGTCCCCTTGATTCCAGCACTCCAACTTCATCTCTAATGTTGACGACAATGTTCTAAAGGTAGAGAGAATAAGAAAATGAGAGAATGAGAGGATGAGAAAATAAAAGAATGAGAAGAGAGGTTTACGAAGATCACGATCTACAAACATTTAGTCCTTAAAAGATGAGAAGATGAGAAAATGAGAAAATAAGAAGATGAGAAGATGAGAAAATAAGAAGATGAGAAGATGAGAAAATGAGAAAATGAGAAAATGAGAAAATAAGAAGATGAGAAGAGGAGAGGAGGAGAAGAGGAGGGCTCCTCTTTCACTCATCACTGCCTTTTTGCCCCCGTGAAACGTCGTCAGCGTAATAAATGAGGCGCGGAACGGGGAGAGAAAGTGAGTTTTTCAACTTTTTGTGGTCGTTTGCTCAAGAAATCAGAGTTGCAGTCAGATGCATATTTTACTACTACTGATATAATTGTGCTAGGTAGAATCACAACTTCTCACTAATGCATAGAAAAATAACAAATTGGAATTAAAAGAAAATATAATGTTTTTATTTTTGACTTCAAAATACAAAAGTTATGTTGAGTTGACATAGCTATCGCAGCAATTTCCAGCGACGAATTCTGAAGCAAATGATGCTTTAAAGTATTGTGAAACCGGCACGGGATAAAAGTTCCGACTGTTGTCTTTTTTTTGGCAAATGTGTCTGGGCATTCCAAGAATAATAAACGCAAAATTTCGTACTCAATCTGCCCGCCTTGCAGTAGGCTCATGATGACAATATGGCTGTTCGAAGTACAACAAACTGAACCTGTATTTGATGATGGATAGGTGGCAGCACCTATTAGTCATATAGGGCCCGGGACTTTATGTTATAACATATTTTTAATTTGGCTTCGGATCTAATATTGGGGTGAGATCTTTACATATCTGATGAAAATCAGCCGAAGTAGACAAACTTGACAAAGCATATTTTGACATATTTCACCAATTTCGCGTTTTTACAACATATTTCTTCAATTTTGTTGTAATAAGACATATTTCTGTATAATTTCGTAATTCTCTCGCACATAATCGGTTATTTCATAATTTTTTCTTCGTAGCTTTAGCACAACGGATAGTTCATATTGTCGATGGCAGGATATAGAAATTACAGAGGAAGAAAGCTGCCGTCTTAGTACAGAACAATAATACCCCACTATTTTTATCCCGCTGACAATTGATAGCCATGCAAACATTATTGAGGCAAAATGTTTTCTCTCATTGTTGCACGGGAAGTAAAGAAGTTTCGTTCTCATTTCTTTGCCTTTTTCGCTTTTCATAAAAATCAGTCAAAAGTAAAAATAACATTCGGTACATTACAGCCCCTACTCTACTCTATCGGGTATGAGAGAAATTCGAGAGTACTGTTGTGCATATTTTTGACTTTACTGGGAATATTTCTGCATTTTTCTGACATATTTGTAATTTTTCATGACATATTTTCCAATTTATATGACATAATTACATACATATTTTACAGTTTTATAGGACATAAAGTCCCTGGCCCTGCTCATTTACATCGTGCTCGTTATAGCTTCTTCATCATTTCTGACACCAACTGCGTTTGTAATGCTAGAAACAATAATCTGAAAATAAATTATGGAATATTCATTCTCCTTGTTAATGTGACTTTTATAACACCCTGTACAAGGAAAAATTAACAAATGGAAACTTATGCTTCTTTTTTTCGGTTATAAAAAGCTACGTTATTGCTTAATATGTATATTGTTCTCTAAATACTGTGAGAAGTAAAAATATAAGTACTTTTAAATTTCATTTATATTTCAATTCCGACTTTTTAATCACCCTGTACAAGGGCCAGACCATTACGATACAATGACTTTTTATGTACTGAATTTTCACTTGCGGTTTTGTGTTCAAAACAGCATTTCCCAATATTATTTCTAGGACACTGCAAACAAGATAAACTTCCAGAATTGAATTTAAAATTTGTTGGCTACTATTATAGATGTTCCTCGCATCTTGAGTTCGAGGTGTTGAGCTTTAATTGTTCTTACACCGTGTTCGTACATTACTTCTCGCATAAGTAATCAACCAGTGGTCCTATTCAAAAATGCACTTTAGTATTTAGAAAACCACACATTTGTATGAAAGAACGACCGAGTAATGTACAGAGAAAGAATGTAGCTTAAGTGCTGCCATCTACTGAGCACACTTCCAAAGCGTTGCATTTACGTCAACAGAATAAAGCGTGAATTCCTTCTCTCTGTTTAGTTCATAGTAACAATCCAAATGAAGTGTTAGAGTTAAATTGCAATTCACTCTGCCTTTTTTTCAGTCCTTCTCTTTCCGGCGCTGTTTAAATTACATTCCCTTTACGCTGAAAGAGGGTGGAGGGGAGGGAATTGGAGAGAAAGAAAATATACGTCACATATGTTATCCCGGGACTCAACTACAGGCCGTGTCCAACCCGCCACAAAACAAGTGTGACAGGAGGAAGGGGGTGATGAACGCCTGTTCCCAATTGAGTCTGTGACGCGGTGAGATATTGTTCGCAGCGAAACGCATCCATCTCACCTACGCCGATGTGTTGGACTGCGATTTCTCTCCAAGGAGAAAGAGGGGGGTAAAAACTTCACTAATTGCATTGGGGATGGAAAAAAACAGGGATGGATATCTCCCCCTCCCTCCCGTACGAGTCGATGCGGTCTTCTTTTGTCACCCGCTACAATTGAATTAAACGGTGAATTAGGCTGTCACAATCGCAGCATGGGCTAAAGCTGCAAGCGACAAACATATTCGATCGGCATTGTGTTTTTTTTTTTAATTTCTCCAGCATGATTTCATTGTTGTTGAAAATTCTTATCCCAGCTTTACCGGTGTATACCTGTTCGCATTTGCTGTTAATCACTTCGCACTTCCCCTCCCTAAGACACCTTATATTTAAATTACTTCCCCATCCGTGGGTGGATTCCAGGACGGAACCCTCCTGCCCCTCGGAGACGCCTAAACCTATACTCCATGAGGTCTTAGAAAGATCGCTTCGCGGGCTTGCAGCAGACGACAATATGGGGGTGTGTCTGCGAGAACCAATCAGGTCCGCGAATGGGCGAGCCCGGTTGCCACAGCTAGCTCGCTGCACCCTTCTGGAAGGGTGAATGACCTCTGCCTCTTGCTACCTCGGCCTGTTTGTTGGGCTGAGGAGCAGACGACACGAGAGTATCGGCAATAGTGTGCGAGCGACGTCTGCTGTTAGCCCGCGAAGCGCTCCTTCTAAGGCCTCCTGCAGTTTTTTTTTATAACAATAAATTACTATCGCCCTATTGTATTTCTAAAATTAACCGATCACCCCAGTAAATTGAAGTGCTCCGGTGTAAAACATGGCAAGTAACATTTTGGTCATTTTTGAGTTACAAAGTAAAATGTGCCATTCATCAATTTTCAAGTAAAATTGCCATGTCATACAATTTGCATAGGTCTCAGAGAAACCTTCTGAATTTGGTAAACACAACACGAAAACAATAAATGTACAGAATAGCTTCTAATAACCTTCTATCTTAATGAACTCAGGAATGACCAAAATGTCACTACCATGTTTTACGCCTGAGCCCTTCAATTCTCATTGAATCTATCGGGAGACAGCTTTAAAAAATATCCTCCCCCCGACGAGAGAAGAACGTTGAACCGCCACCGTCTTCTTGTCTCTCACACAATTTCATCATATCATCACTATCGTCATCGTCACGACAAGCCAAAAGTGGCAGAAAAGCTATGTAAAATAACCGAATTCAATCAATCAGCATACACAATACTCACGGATTCACTAAATTTCACTTTCATGTAATAAAGAAATATATAATAACCTATGGAATACAGGGTGTATCATAAGTAATGGCGCGAACTGACACAGTTGAAAGTACACGATAATTGAAGCAAGAAGGTCTAAGTAAACATGGGTCTGCAAACGAGCCGTTTTCGAGATAATTGCGAATGTTTGGTTACAAGCTGCCACTGACTTCATTGTTTGTAAACGTCGTCCTAGTTGGTAAAATGCTAATAATGTGTGCGAATGTGTGGTTAGAAGCCGTCACTGATTGCATTTTGTAAACACCGAGGGCTTTACTCCTTGCGCGTTCTGAAGTTTGCTTTTTGTTGAAAAAAACAGAACATTTCCGAGAGGTGGCGTTGTAATCAAACAGGATGGATACAATCAGTACAGAGAATTGTACATGATTGTCACCAATTCGGAAATGAACGCGGGGGTGTTCGAAAGAATTCGAAACTTAATGCGGAATCGCGTACAGTATTGCATCCAGATGAAAGGACGACACTTTGAACACCTCCTTTAACAGGTACGAGTGTACAGTAATTGCAACATGTAACATACTAACGTTTGTTAAAGTAAGTAGAATGTTCAATTGAGATCTCCAATGACCTTTCTTACTGTATTATTAGCATTTTACCAACTAGGATGACGTTTACAAACAATGAAGTCAGTGGCGGCTTGTAACCACACATTCGGAATTATCTCGAAAACGGCTCGTTTGCAGACCCATGTTTACTGAGACTTTTTGCTTCTATTATCGTGTCCTTACAACTGTGTCAGTTTGCGCAATTACTTATGATGCACCCTGTATATTGTGGCAATAACAATTCGCGGATATATTTCAACTAGTATGAAACCATTGAGTTCGTCGCGAGTTTCACTCCCGCTCTAATTAGCGAAGGTTCTGAGTTTCAATATTGTCCTGGATTTGATGTTTCTTTGCGAGTGTCCCTTCGTCAGTGAAATTTTCCACACTCCCCAAACTCTCGACATCAAATTTGCAGAACGTTTCCCTCAAATTGCCACAAAGCTCCAATTTATGGGGACCTAATTTTGAGGGGGTAGGATCAGACTTGTGTCTTAATTTTGAGGGGGCAGAATCAGAGTTGAGGCCTAATTTTGAGGGGGCAGAATCAGACTTGGGGCTTAATTTTGAGGGGGCAGAATCAGAGTTGAGGCCTAATTAGAAGGGGCAGAATCAAACAGGCCCTAATTTTGAGGGGGCAGAGTCAGACGGGGCCTAATTTTGAGGGGCAGAATCAGACTTGGGGCCTAATTTTGAGGGGGCAGAATCAGACTTGGGGCCTAATTTTGAGGGGGCAGAATCAGACTTGGGGCCTAATTTTGAGGGCGCAGAATCAGACTTGGGGCCTAATTGTGAGGGCGCAGAATCAGACTTGGGGCCTAATTTTGAGGGCGCAGAATCAGACTTAGGGCTTAATTTTGAGGGGGCAGAACCATATCTGGGGCCTAATTTTGAGGGCGCAGATTCAGACTTGGGTCTTAATTTTGAGGGGGCAGGAACAGATCTGGGGCCTTATTTGTAGGCGCAGAATCAGACTTGGGGCCTAATTTTGAGGGGGCAGAATCAGACTTGGGGCTTAATTTTGAGGGGGCAGAATCTGACCTGGGGGAAGAGATATGAAAAGTTTGCCATCCAATAAAAACAGCATCCAGGATTATTTGCTAAAAAAAACTGACATTTGCGAAATCACAAATATTACTCTTCATTACTTTGATCCTCAGGTTCCCTAACTTGTAAATTTTAATAAACGTGAAAAGTTTGGGGGCAAGCGTACCCCCTTGCCCCCGCCAAGTTACGACTATGACCGTACTTGAAGCCAACATCCTATGACAATGGTCACGCAGTTCAGTCTTGAAGCCGTGGACTGGATGCGAGAATCTTTCGAATTGCAGTGCAGCGCCAAATATGACAGTACACAAAACTAAGAACACATTATTTCTCCCGCGTTATAAACACTTGTGTTTTCAACATAGAAATCACAAGAAAAAAAGCGTATACGTACTTACATTTCCACACATTAGAAGAACTAAAACGAACATCTGGCTGACTTTCGACTTCCATGGTTTCACAGAAGTGATCAAGTCTTCAATGATGCGTGCTACATGCTGCGGGTTCAATTTAATTGGTGCTTTCGAACTGCATTAGGTGACGTCACTTCCGACAAGACCGTGCTTCAAGTCTACTCTTCCGGACACAGCCCAAATTTAACCCCAGATGGAAAATCCTTGCCCAACATTAATTTCAAGTAATCATCTTTCATCTTCATTGTCGTCATTAACATAAACAGGCAGAAAAGTGACGTTGGATAAGAATGTAAAAAATAATTTTAGTGCAAGTTTTAGTTCAATCTGTGTGTCAATTACACAATTGTTAATTTCGTCCACAAATCACAGAAGTGTTGCCTTTTGGATTGTTGAGTTGATTTAGAAAACCAATCACGTTCCTGCAGTACATCTTTCAAAGACACTCCTGAATTCTATTCCTTGGAGGAAACACGGAAGCAGGAAGTGGGATGGACTTCTTGTCCTCAGAATCCCTGTATCAGAAGGAACTCATCAGTGGAGGAGACGCTGTTTCATTTTGTAATCTTGTTTCTCGGGGTCCCCAAAGATCCCGACCAGGAAGCAACAGGTTTCCGCGGAGGACACAAAGTTCACTTTGAGTTGAAACAGAGCAATTTTGTTTCGTCGCCTGCGTTGTTCAGAGGGACTCAACGGAAGTGGTTGCAAAATTAGCTTCAACAGTCTTTCACTCCTTCTTTATGTCTGTTCTTCTTCCTCCCTCGCCATTTTCTTCTTTCTCTTCAATCGTCTATATTTCTGTTTACTGTTATCACCGATTTTCTCTCAGTCCTTATTACATATATTCTTCCACTAGTTTATTCTGCATTTGCTATAGTCAATATTTTCTCATGTCTTGCTTTTCGCTTGATTAAGTTGGGTGTTATTTTACTTCGCATTTCTGCCACTTTTGACAAATCGCGATTGATGAAAGGACACTCACAAAGAACACTCATGCCCAGTCCGGGATTCGAACTCGATGCCTTTCGTGGCAACGCCCTGTGCTAACCACTACGGCACGGAGGTCGGCGTGTCGATTTTCCCACAAGATTACTATGCACTTCATTCAGTCCTGTCTCTCTACGCTAGGAGAAGTAGGCCCCGTCAACGTCAACAGGAGCTATACTTGTTTAGGTTGGTATTGGAGTGCCCAAACATGGGGGGGGGGGAAAGTTCCAATTTGAACAAAGCAAACGTAAAGTATAGTAGGTGAATTAATTTAGAGGCCGATAATTAATTTGCGCACCTAATATTCCAAAATTAATCTAGGACCAGAACTCACAATCTTAATGAAACAAGAGTGCATATGCAGAGGCAAGAAAGCACGTCCCTCTCCACACGCAACACTCATGACGTCACTCGGTTTCTGAACTCTCACATCAAATAAACAGCCCGAGGAGTACGATGGTAGGGCTTTGACCCCTTTCCACCAGCCCCCCCTTGCTACATACAGCTGCGATCGCTCACTGGACGCCCCCTCTGGATACCTTCCCGTCATCCATTGATGGACGTCTATATTTATCATCCGAGAGATGTGGCACATCCGTAATCGCCGAGCCGTTAGCATGGGAATGGGGAGTTTTGTTCCAGAATCTGGAACCAGCTGTTTATATATAGCTCCTCCTGACGGTGGGTGTTGGGAGTACGGATGGCGAAGAAAAATAGAATCATTAGCAAATGGACTGGAATCAGTGACATGATCTCGCTTAAAAAAAGAGCCGATAAAGCATGAGGACGTTTCTCCCGTGGAGTCACCACTTAAGTCTCTGTGGGTGGGTTTGCATCCCCTTGGAGACCTCCCCCACCTCCTCCTGTCGCAGTGCATTAAGAGCTGTGAAGTTTGAAATGAACCACGCTTCAGATTTTCCCCACGTCTTTGCTGGAGCCCAGCTGTAGGGCACGTTGTCAGGTCCAAGTGGCACACCGTAAGGATAACATTCTCAAGCCAAACAAAGTAATCATTTAATAAGAAACACACTACTTGATTTGGTTCGTCCAAAAATATTTGCCAATATAATTAACCACCAGTGGCGTCAATGAATAATTTCGTTTTGATTGTCTCAAAGACTTTACCTTCCTTTCCCCACTGTCATCATCTCCTTTCCTCTCTCTCAACACCTCACCATCAATTTCTTATTCACTCTCATTATCTGCCTCTTGCTCCCCTCCTTTTGTCATTTATCTCTCTCTTCTTCATCATCTCACTTCATCTTCCCCCTCTCGCTTTGTCTTTCTCTCTCTTCTTCTTGATATTTATCTCTTTCATTATCTTTTTACTCTCCTTCTCTTGTTATTTCTATCTCTCCTTCTTATCTTCATTTTTGTTTCCTCCCCTTTTTGCTATTTATTTTTCTCATATCTTCCTTTCCCTCTCTTTTCTCTTCCTCTCCTGTTATTTCTATCTCATCTTTTTCCTTCTCTTTTTTGTTAATTATATCTCTCTCATTATCTTCCTTTATCTCCCACTCTCTTTGTGTTATTTACCTCTTTCATTCATTATCACACTTGATCTTTACCATGTTCCTCATTATCTCACGTACATATACGCTCTTACTGTATTCAATTGTCGTGTTAAAATGTCTATTGGCACCCCAGAGGACACCAAAATCCCCCTGAAGCAACCCATCATTCATCTCCATCGTCGTGATTAACCCATAAGGTAGAAAAGCAACATTAAATGACTAAAATTAAAATGGGAGACGTTTGCCGGAAGCGTGTCTTTGAAAGAGATCTGCTTTTGATTGACAAAAGACAAAGAAAACAAAGGTCAGTAAACGAAGTGCTTACTACAGAAATAAGTAGTCAAGTGAAATAAAGAGGAATCAAATCTACAAAAGAGTTAACTATTTTGACAATCGGATAATGCGATTAGATTCAGCCAGTAAAGAGACTATTACTCTGAGGTTAAGTTTAAAAGAAGCACAATTAAATGACAAAATTGTCTTCACTGTGAAAATTCCCTGTGACTTTGTGGGAGAGAAGAATGGGAACTTGAAAAATAATTAAGCTCACTTCTCGCCATTTTTCTCTTATGAATTTGCAAATTTCACCCTTCGGATTGTTAATGTAGTCAAAATACTGTTCTCTCGCAGTCTTCTTTAAAGGTTTTTCGTTTCTCCTTAGTCTTCCAGAAAGCATTAAAAAAGAGCGATTACAAGAAACTTCAAGCTTCGTCTCTTGATCTTTTCAGGAGCTGCTTTGTATGATTCTTTTTCAGCTTTTCTCTCCGTCTCTTTGTTTCTTCCGCCTAGGGAACGCAGAGTGGCTGAAGGTCGATACCTGCTCAAAGTGCCCCCCCCCTGCCCCACCCCGTCCCCCCTGGGAGAACGACAAAGGGAAGTGAGTGTAGAGTCAAACGGCGCCAACCGCTGATGAAAGTGACGAACTCTCGCTGTGTCTCGCCTTTCTTCCATCTTCCCCCTCTGTTTCTTGCCGGCCCTTTCAACCCCGGAGAAAAGAAATTGTAGTTTTTGTCGTCTTCCTTTTAGTCAACTTCATCTGCTTCCCGCTGCTTCTCTACAAAGAACCACTCGGAAGCAGAGAAGATGTGGATTGTGTGAAGTGTTGCGCCGGAGCAGATGATTCCGACGGCTGCGTTAATTGAGAGATTCCAACAAAAACTATTTACTTAAAGCGCCCTTCCTGTTTCTCCACGACGGGAACCTCTCTACTTACGAATATGTACTTCACCTTCCCCATCCTCCAAGTACGAGTACCAAGTTTGAAACTTTACATTCCTTATTTTCTAAGCGCGATTAAAATGTTTGAAACTTTACCTTTCTTTATTTTCAAAGCACGATTATCGTATTTGAAACTTCTTCACCTTCCCTATCATCCAAGCAAGTCTGAAATGTTACTTTCCTTATCTCCCAAACGCGAATATCAAGTTTGAAACTTTACCTTCCTTTCCTTCCAATCATTTTTGAAACTTAATTACCTTCCAATCATGTTTGAAACTTCACTTCCTTATCTTCCAAGCACAATTACTAAGATTGAAAAGTTACCTCCCTTTATCTTCCAACGACAATTACCACGTTTGAAACTTTGCCTTCCTTATCTTCCAAGCGCGATTATTATGTTTGAAACTTTCAGTTTCAAATCTTCCAAGCAAACATGATTTAACTTTCAATCGTTGCCTTCAGTTATTTCCAAATATGAGTTTCAATCCTGGAACTCTACACTCCCTTGCATACAAGTACGAATTTCAGTTTTCGAATTAAATCAACCCATTCTTCAAGATTGGGTTATCAAATTGTTGGTATGTGATTTCCTAAAAAAAAAAAAAAATCATCTAACTAACTTTACTTTCAACACAAATAAAATGTGTGATGGCATATTATTATTGGCTTCCTTAATGTAGCGGATCGAGTTACGAAACAGATATCTGGGTACAAAATGTTTCTGATCTGACATTTCTAATGACAAAAACAGATTAAAAATTGAATATAAATTCCTGCTTCCTGGTGTTAATGTTATTATATATATATATATATATATATATATATATATATATATATATATATATATATATATATATATACCGTGCGTTCATTTAGATCTTCAGCCGAGAGATCGGGAGAAGCGTGGCGGGCGGCGCTGACGGAGATGACGACATTTGCGGCCTGTAATGCCTGCTTATTTTTATGGACATATGCAGACATTTATATAAATATTGCAAAAAACGAGCACTAACCTGTGTTATAACACGCAAAAGTTATTCTGTAATTCATCCAAGTTCTGCTCTTATATACACAAATAAACACACTTTAGAAACGATGTTAAGAGCCACAGATAATAAAACATTTTAATCGTAGTTTTGACCAGTAACGTCCTACTTAAGTTTATATCCTTGAAAGAGTTTTGTGTCGATGGGGATCGTTTGGAGGTTTCGAATGTGCAACACTGTATCAAGATTACGCTGCAGACGAAACCGTTAAAAGTCAATGGTTTTCGTGAGCTTCCTTGCAATCCGAAATCTCCGAGCTAGAGTTTTTTGTTCCTTGGCGACTAGATGAAAACAGAGCTGTGAATATAGTGGCGAGCAGATGTAAACCAAGAGCGTGTTAATTTCGTACTGTGCGCAAGAGTGTTATTCTTGGTTACTTGCCGTTACTTGTTTGTGTTATTGCAGTGTGTATGTGTATTGGAATGCCAGCCGCAAGGTTCACGTTAGAACAAAGAATTCCTATGTATGACACTTACGTGAAAACAGACTCGTGTCGAGACGTGTGTAGGCAATTTGTACAGAAATTCCCAGGTGTTTCACCTCTACATAGAGATACGGTTAGACATCTTGTCCTTAAATTACGAGAAACTGGATCGTTAAATTTTAAAACACCTAAGCAAAAACGACGGATTCTAACCGAAGCAAAACTCGATGAAATTGGTGCAACGTTAGAACGTTCTCCAAACAAACCTCTACTCCGTGTTTCACAGGAGATGGGCGTGTCAAAATCATCAGCACACACAGCCACTAAGCTACTAAAATTAAAACCGTGCTCTTATAACACAGGTTAGTGCTCGTTTTGCAATATTTATATAAATGTCTCCATATGTCCATAAAAATAAGCTGGCATTACAGGCCGCAAATGTCGGCATCTCCGTCAGCGCCGCCCGTCACGCTTCTCCCGATCTCTCGGCTGAAGATCGAAATGAACGCACGGTATATATATATATATATATATATATATACACACACACACAAAGTCAAAGGTGATAAAATATAACGAATGTAACCAATTGCGTTACTTTTTTATATATTTTAAACTGTATAGTGTGATAGGAAGATCCCCCCCCCCCATTTCATGCCATTCCATAACATACGACTGTCATTCACGTCATCATCGTGCTTAACCTATCAAGAGGCTGCCCCCATGGAGTACTGGTAACGTCGACGCCTAGTAATCAAGGTGTGCTGGGATTGATACCCGGTGCAGGCACATTGCACAGCGGTGCGGATCCCACTCTTTAAATGTAGGTCAGTCCCGATTAGCCTATCTGTGCATAAAGTGGACTTAAAGAAACAATTCAAACCTTTGAAGAGAAACATACTGATGTACCCTTGTTGGATTTCTTATTTTACGTTGCAGAACCTCACCAATGGCATAGTTGTAACGTCCTCTCATCGTAATCAAAGGGGCATGGTTTTTGATACCTGAAAGAGGCACTTTAAACGTAGTTCCAGTCCCGATTAGCCTACCTGTGCACAAAGTGGACTTAAAACGGAAGCTGAAACTTATTTTGCGCCGCTTCTCTGCCGCTTTTTGGTAATAGAGAAGATGAGGATGGTGAAAGAGACGAGCCGCCGAGGTGGCTTTTCGTATATTGTATTCCGAATGCGAATATTATGAGACCTCCTCCTCTCTCCTACACAGGTCGCTGTTGCTGTAATACAAGCATAAGTCAGAGTCAAATGTAAAAGAATGTCTCAGTTTCTAATTTCTTTGTGGTACAGGAAACAGAAATCCTAGAAACGTCCCATCTCATTTATAGGAGCAGTACGTCAAAAGAAAGATACGAACTTCCCATCTCCATGAAGTCAAAGCTTTTCTCCCTTTGAAGCTTGGTTTCAAGGAACAGAGGACTCCGAAAGAAGCAAGAAAATACAGAGAAGATTTGCTTCATTTTCGATTTCCTTTGACTCAGTGACTCGTGTACTGATCACGAAGTGAATTATTTTCGCTTTGCCTGGAAACAGTTGTTTCGCTGAAGCAACGGGTGCCTTGATACATAATGAGCCTCATTTAATCGAAACATGTAGAACGAATATACCCCAAGGCATCATAATTTATGATAGTTTGAAAATTGTGATGTAAAAATCCACAACTGTTATTCCAAACTGTATTCCAGGTTGTTCGCATGACACGTTCTCATATTACACTTGGCGCCTTTATTGCCCAATAGGTGCTGACATCTAGAAAAACTGCTCTACGAACCTCACGTTGTCATTATCAGTCCCGTGTAATAATTAATGCATCTTCGTTGAAATAAAGGAGCCGCGGTGGTCTAATCGGTAAGGCGTCTGACTGCGGAGACCAGAATTCGATTCGCGGGATGGGTGATCTAAGTTGGAAATTTTTTCAACCTTGTCCTTGCATAAAGCGGCTCTGTCGCTCACCCAGTCTCAAATAAATGAGTACCTGGGGATTACCCTGGAGGATAAAAGAGGCCGAAGCGTGGTGGTGGTCACGGCACCTTCAAAAATGTCCTAAATCGAGAATGTATAGGGCAATTTACCTTATTATTTGCATATATTTATGACAGAATGTTCCATTAAGAACTGTACAATTAAGATTTATGATTTTTTAAATCGTTGCACATCGGATTGTTGAATGCTAAGAAACGAAGACTTGAAAGAGATAGGATTCAAAAAATCCAATGTGGTGTCGAATTTCCAATATGGCGGCATAAACTTTGATCCCTACATCGAAAGTTGTATATAAAGAGAACGGTGAAAAACAATATGGCGTCGAATTTTCAAGATTGCGAGTGCGTCCAATTCCCTGCGAGGCCGAGAGATCGGGAGAAGTGTGGCGCGTGACGCTAGCGGAGATGCCGAGATTTTCGACCAGTAACGTCCCGCTTATTTTTATGGACATATCTTTAGCATACAGATATTAATTATATTAATATTGCAAAACGAGCACTAACCTGTGTTATAAGAGTTATTCAAAGTGATGTCCAACTACATTCACACATTCCTGGCAACGTTTGAGTAAATTTAGAGGTTTGTTTGGAGAGCGTTCTAACGCTGTCACAATTTCGTCCAGTTTTTCTTCGGTTAGAATCTGTCGTTTTTGCTTAGGAGTCCAAAAATTTAACGATCCAGTTTCTCGCAATGTAAGGTCAAGACGTCTAACCGTCTCTCTAGCTGGAGGTGAAACGTCACGGAATTTCTGTGCAAATTTCCTACACACGTCTCGACACGAGTCTATTTTCACGTAAGTGTCATACATAAAAATTCTATGTTCTAACGTGAACTTTGCGGCTGGCATTTCAATCGCATCACTTACACACAACACACACACACACTGAAATTACACAAAGAAGTAGCTCGGCAAGTAACCAAAAATCACACCCTTTCACACAGTACGAAATTAACACGCTCTTGGTTCAAGGTCTGTTCCTCACTCCATTCGCAGCTCTGTCCAGGGCACCTGTAGTCGCGAAGGAAAGAACAACTCAAGCTCGGAGCTTTCAGATTGCAAACAATGCTCACGAAAACCATTGGCTTTTAACGGTTTAGTCTGCAACATAATCTTGATACAGTGTTGCACATTCGAAACCTCCAAACGATTCCGAGCGAAGCAAAACGCTTTCGAGAGTAAACTTAAGCCGGACGTTACTGGTCGAAAATGTCGGAATCTTCGCTAGCGCCGCCCGCCACACTTCTCCCGATCTCTCGGCCTCGCAAGGAATTGGACGCACGGTATTTGCTCCCTACCTCAAAAGTTGTGCATAAAATGTGAAAAGTTGCATGCTTTTTTACAGAAACACATAAGTTATCGGGGGAAAAAAGGCTGTTCTATCGCCGGTAGCACAAGAAAAGTAGTTCGCCTCTACAAAATGGTGCAGTTACGAAACAAGTTATGAGCTACATTCCGATCAGATGTTGTAAACTAGTCCCACCTCGTACGCAACAGAAGTGGACAATTCTGCTGGTCCAGGCAGAATCCAATTGACAACAGATTGATGGCGCATCTGGTCGTTAATTGTCTGTTGATCTGACGTATGCCGATAAGCTGCCGCACCAGTCGTAACTGCATGCCCCGGAAACCAATTACTCAACCGCCGCGGAGGGAAATGACGCATGTCCTGCCCCAATGTGTTTATTGTTCGCTCGATACTTGAAATTAATCGGCAGTCAAGCCGCAACTGCTGAGATACATTAAATATATGTCACTCAGGGGGAAAACATATTTGGGTGTGAATATTCATGCCATTGTTGTGACAGGATTGTTGCGCTGGTCTTTCTGTCCAGAGTAACACAGTTGCTGGCAGCTGTGACAGAATTGGTCTCCACTGCAATATTAATATATTCAGGTAGCTTTGACACCTAACAAGGTTCTTTTCACGATAGTGTCTCAATTATCTGAAGCCGCTTGTAGGTATGGAAACAACACAGTGAAAAGGTTAAGGAAATAAAATTAGAACGAGTAATAATTGAGGGAAAATAACCTTATTTCATACACACACATACATATGCACAGATAGGCTAATCGGGACTGGACGTACTGTTCAGAGTGGATCAGAAGAGCTATGCACCTCCACCGAGTATCACGCCCGTGACCTCTTGGTTACAAGACAAGGACGTTACCACTCCGCCATCGGAGAGGAGCTCTTGGCTACCGAGACGCTTACCACAATCACATTAGCTGACATCCGTGGCGGAGTGGTCAGCGTAGCGCGAGTCCCGGGTTCGAATCCTGACCTGGACATGGGCGTTCTCTGTAGGTCCCCCTTCATCACTTTAATCATGTCACCACCCATCCTCATCGTCGCGATTAGCCAAACGTGGCAGAAGAGCGACGCTCAATAACAAAAATCAAATCAAATCACGTTAGTGGTTAGTATATCTGGACGTGGGCTTGTCGCTCGGACTGGATCGTTTTCCTCAATGTGTAGCGTGTCGCCTCAGCCTGTTGGTCACGCATGCGCGGCGAATGTTTTGCTTTGGACTGAAGAATCACACTTCGGTGTGAAATCTCCGTGTCGCTTCGGTCCTGAAGCTTCACAATGTAGTCCAGAGTCTGAACTAATGTTGTTCTTGTTTTGAGCCTGCGGACAACTCGTTGTGTTCAGTTGCGTGGGCAGATTAGCTCCATAGGCGCTCAGGTTGGCGGGGATTCTGGGCGATATTTGTTGTCCTCTCTCCTGAGGGCCGGAGTCTCCTGGAGGCATCTTCCAGCGCGGTTGATGATTTCTAAACAACCGGATGAGAAGCAACGTCTGCATGAGGAACGCCTGGATGCTCGTGATAGCAGAGGAAACCCATAAAAACCCGCCATAAAAGATAAACGGGCCTGCCTGGGCAAAGCAAGGAGTAGTGTATCTCCGCCATGATTGCGACCAGGTTCCGCGTCCGTCCCTCCTCCCGAACGACTTCTGGTTATGGACCCTTCCCCCTTTGAAGCCCGCTGGAGCATCAACAGATCAAATCTCCGAAATGCTCCTTTCGGAATATGCGCCGAGCAGCCAAGCAGAAGGAGCGGTCTTCTAGGGCGAAGAGACTTTTCTTCATGGACAGACGAATGGCACGTTTCCACAATGGACACTGCATTATTGGAGTCGCTTCCCAACTTCCCCTTCTCCTTTAATGTCCGTCTCGTGGGATGAAAATGTGAATCCTGGAGAATGTAACAGGTGTACAACCTCGCAGTCCGCGATTTGTCTAAATCACCGTGAAAATGTTATTTCTGAAAGTTCGAGAATACGGTTTTATGTGTGCAGTCTCGGAGGTAAGACGACGAGAGGAATCCCACATAAAGGGACATTCCTCACCATTGTTGTCGGAGACTATTGTTGGTAGAATTCCCTTCCCTTCCCAGACACCCACACTGACATTATGCGGTTTTGATCACTAGATGGTGCTGTGATATAATTATGTGTAACTCCAATATAGTAATATTAAATTTTATAGAAATAGGGAAATATATCCTTGTTTCTTTCGTAACATCCTTGATTCGCAAATTGCTTTGACAACACATGACGGTATTTAATAACTAGATAAATGTACAATATCTGGGCCAATGTCTCACAAGGATATTAATAAATCCTTCCAATATAACTGAATAACACGTGATATTTTATGTTCCTCTCATAATTTTGCATGCTTATGAATTCGGACTATTCAGATTAATTCACTTTAAACAAATGCTCGCTCCCGTAAGTCTGAAAAATATTTTTTTAAAAAGTTAACGCTTATTAAAACGACCGTTTCTAGTTTTGGAGTTCTACTATGAAGTTTAAGCTGTTGTGTTGAAAGCTATACCAAACTGAAATCAAGTGAATACAAGAATGAGAGGATGTTCAGTACAACTATCAAATTCTAAGAAATGACTACTTATTTGCGAGCATGATGAGCAAGTAACTACACTATTGGCTACAACCAGCTCAAATTGCATAAAAATGATGTCCAAAATAGGATGTGCAGGCTGTGTCATTCAAGTGAACTCACATTCCAGTAGCTCAGATATCAATGAAACCTCTATGTTCAAATAATGCAAAAAGTGAACTTCAACATAGTTTTTTTTACTAATTTCTTTATCATATGGGCGTGGCCAGAAATTTTTGTAGGCGAGTCAGACCATTGATAAAACTTGAACAGTAGAAATAATAGAAGTAAAAATATTATTACCATGGTTATGATCCTTACGATAAATTATGAAATGATAAAAATAAATGCATTTCATAACAGTATTATTATTATTATTATTATTATTATTATATCCCTGGCGAGATTTTTGAGTGAATATCCAGCACAACATTAACTTTTGACATTTCATCCAGCTAGTGTACTAAAATCCATAGTTATTCTATTTTGTTATTAAAATTAAATTTAAGGGAATATTTAAGTCATACGGTTTATGTTAGTTATTCCCTCACATAAAACTCTATTTTTGGGAATTTTGAAAACGGTGGAACTATTTAGTCTTTAGATTAAATGGTAGAATATGAACATAACCTGTTGCTATATTTTATACTATTTTTTTTTTCGATCTAACGTATTTTCTTTTGCTTTAGTTAAACGTAATTTGTGTTATTAACTATAAAAATAACGAGTTTCTCTGCTTTTTTGTAACGAACGATGTCAATTTTCAGGGGGGGGTCAACCCCAACCGACGCCCATGTGGTTGACCCAGATGCATGCAAAAGGAGGAACTAGAGCCATCTTCCACAATGACACCACTGACTAATAAAGGCAGATCACGAAAATCCATAAAACACAGTGATGAGGTTGGGAATGAAACTGATCTCCCCCCTCTTAGAGAGGAACATATGTCCAGGAAATTGAAGATATTCCGGGCTGGAAATTTCCCTACGTGAGGTTCCTCTTGAGCCACGTCCGGGGTAATAGGAGACGAGGAGGAACTCAAGTGGATTCGAGGGTCGAATGCAGCAGGAGGCGAGGCCCTCGTCGCCAGGGAAATGCACTCCACGTGTCGCTTCGGATTCTTTCCCTCCCATCCATCCGAGAGAGTCGGACGCGCACACGGAGAAAACACCGTCTGCTTCCACTCAGCACCCGACAAATGAGCGCACAATGGCTGGGCCAGGCTTTCAACGGGAAATGTATGTTGGTGGGTCCCCGTCGAAAACGCACGTGTACACACACACACACACACACACTCAATCTTGCCGAAGAGAACACTAGCATGTGATCCGCACTTCGAGAACCCAGACATGATGCACTTAACTATAGGGTGTATCATAGGTAACGGCGCAAACTAACACAGTTCAAAGTACACGATAATAGAAGCAAGAAAGTCTCAGTAAACATGGGTCTGCAAACGAGCCGTTTTCGAGATAATTCCGAATGTGTGATTACAAGCCGTCACTGACTACATTGTTTGTAAACGTCGACCTAGTTGGTAAAATGCTAATAATACAGTAAGAAAAGTCATTGGAGATCTCAATTGAACATTCTACTTACTTTAAGAAACGTTAGTATGTTGCAATTACTGTACACTCGTACCTGTTAAAGGAGGTGTTCAAAGTGTCGTCTTTGCATCTGGATGCAATACTGTACGCGATTCCGCATTGAGTTTCGAATTCTTTCGAACACCTCCCTGTTCATTTCCGAATTGGTCACAATCATGTACGATTCTCTGTACTGATTGTATCAATTCTGTTTGATTACAACGCCACCTCTCGGAAATGTTCTGTTTTGTCAACAAAGAGCAAAACCTCGGAACGCGCAAGGAGTAAAGCCCTTGGTGTTTACAAAATGCAATCAGTGACGGCTTCTAACCACACATTCGCACACATTATTAGCATTTTACCAACTAGGACGACGTTTACAAACAATGAAGTCAGTGGCGGCTTGTAACCACACATTCGCAATTATCTCGAAAACGGCTCGTTTGCAGACCCATGTTTACTGAGACTTTTTTGCTTCTATTATCGTGTACTTTCAACTGTGTCAGTTTGCGCCATTACTTATGATTCACCCTGTATACTGATCGCATTTCCAACTGGCGGCTGTGAAACAACGAGTCAGAGATCAGTTTAAATTCTCTTCGACTGACATCGGGGATTTTCGTGTCACAAGGTACCCGAACGTTGCTCGTGGCACGGAACAAAATGAGCGTCGGATGTTGCCAAACGTACTGTAAAACGGGGGAGAGGGTGAGTTGATTAGCGCCGTTACTGGATAAAAGTTGTATAATAGTACACCAAACACAGAAAAGAAGTATACAAAACACCAAAGCACTACAAACAAGCTAACAAAAACATCTTACGAGACAAGACGTACGCTTGGCAACGTTGCAACGGGAGAGAGATGTTAACCCTACAGCTTTTATTTCGCAACTGAGGCTGTTGATACTCACGAAGCACACACCCTCGAAGACGATTGATAGACAGAGAGATCTATGTAGTCAGCCGCCAGTTGGACCTGTGATCAGTTAAAGCACTGAAGCAGCTGGTTTGTATCACACACACAAACACACACACACAGAGAGAGAGAGAGAGAGAGAGAGAGAGAGAGAGAGAAGAGAGAGAGTGAAAGAGAATAAAAGGGCACGTTCCGTGGCACTAAAGAAAAGTTAAGATTCATGTACCATCCAGTAACGGCCTTAAAATACACACATGCCTCTCCGATGGTGTAGTGGTAGCGTCATTGCGTTGTAATCAACGGGTCCCGTGTTCGATACCCGGTGGAGGCACATAATGGTTCGGATCCCACTTTAAACTGTAGGTACAGTCCCAATTAACCTTACTGTATATAAAGTGGACTTAAAACACCAACTCAATCAATCAATTAAAATACACACACAGAACTCGAAATGCATCAAATCAAGGTTGATGCACTTTGAATGCATCAATTTATGACAGCTCATAAGTTGTCGAGTTGTAAAACGTTGTATAAAAATTAACTTTATACGAGTTCAATCACATTGTACAAATTATAAATTTCCAAGCTATGTGAAGAAAGCCATATTGGCAATCACGCCGTACAAATTATAACTTTGCGAGCACTGTCAAGAAAAGCTATATTGGCGATCACATTGTATAAAAGAGAGTAAGGGCAGGGCAGAATTATTCTGTGGCTTGTTCTGAGGGAAGCCGTGGTTGTGAGTGAATTCGATGCATGTCAATCTGGTTGTTTGGAAGAATTTGAAGCATGATTTGCATGTGAAACCAAATTTTAAAAACAATTTGAAATCACTAACTGCAGACTTGTTTTTGGAAATTCGACGACTTAGCGTAATATGTTTAAGGCCTGAAAGGTAAAAATCCTAGTAAGGAATTTGATCCCGACTGTTCTCCAGCGGCAAGCAGTGCTACGAGAATTGTTAGGCGGTCTCAAATTGACACAGTTAAATGTGTAATTGTGTTATCTTTGAAATTATCTTGTGCGATTTACCCAACTGATGCATTTTTAGTGCATCAGACGGAGCAACATCTGATAAAAGTACCCTTTTATGCACTTCTGAGTTTATTTTGACACGCCAAAAATACATCATTTGCAGTTTATGCACGTTAATGTGTTATTGGAGTCAAAATATTTGTACCAATTTACACGTTATGGGTTCTGCGTGCACTTTCATTGGAACCCAAAATATTGCAATTTTCGTAATTTTCCTACATTTTCGACACAAATTAAGAATTATATAAGAATATGATAAGTAGATTAAGTACTGCTTATTTCATGTTCCTTCTTTGTTAATATTTGCAAATTATAAAGCCAACTAAACGATTTGCGATTGAAAAATAAATTAAATTAATATGCACACGTTGGAAAAAATTCAGGGTGTTTGGCAAAATTTTCAAAATTTAAGATGATATCCGATTTTCATTTTTCTCGCACTATTAAAACTTCATGAAGTGAATTTAATTGTTTCGAGCCAAGACAGTATGCAGATTATGATTGAAGACAATTATAATTTTCATTACAAAACGCAAACTTGATTTTATTAATAATGATTTGTACCCTTATTAATCAAGAAGGGTCTACATTCTCTGAACTGCTTCAAGAATATAGCTGAGTTCCTGCTAAGCTTGTAAGAGCACGTACCTCTTAGAACAAAAACATGGCTTTCCTGGTACTTACTGCGTCTGTTACGATACCTTTCTTTCCCTAACAACTAAATTTAAGCAATAAGTAACTGCTGCTATCTAGACATAAGTAAGTGAACTATTTCCAAGCATATAAGAATACGATGTCTTTTGCGAATAAATCAGTCCTGGCTCTTGTAGAACACCCCCTTGCAAAAAACAAACGATAATCAACTTGAAAAATAAATGATGAAACCTGTTCTTCGTATCGGTTTTAATAATCAGAATGGATTGTATCTGGTCGACCTCTTTCAGCAATGCTGTTCCCAATTCACTTGTAACCCCAGAGAAAAACAAAAGAGCGTAGACCTCGCAACATGACGAGAAATCACTCCGCCAGCACTGGCCACTAGATAAAAAAAAAGTTCCTGCTTTGTTTCCGTACAGTACGAGTGAATATCGTTCACACAATCCATTGAATGGGGGAATTTATCAGAAGTCCTGGAGGAATTGGGCAAAAAGCTTGGAAAATGGCGCGCCTGATGGCAACAGTCCAAATTCCACGACCTGTGGTTTTGCGGAGGAACACGCCGGAGCACTACGTGCAGAATAATCGCCATCGTTTCTCGCAGATGCCCTCGGAGGCGCTGGTGATGGTTTTGGAGGGAAAAAGTTCTTCCTCGAGGAGCGGCGATGAAAAGGAGATGGGATCGTTACGTTCTGAAGAAAGAGAGTGGCGAATGAGAATTGCAAAGATTTTCTTCCGATTTATAACTCTCGTTTCACTGTCTGCTTCTCAGTTGCCAACTATCAATCATAATGCTTCGATCGGTGTGTATACATAAGGCGTGTGCTATTTTTCAACTTGGTTATCACAATGGAGCTAATTAAATTTGTTCTCTGTCTTCAGATGGCTGCCACAAGTAACTATAGTGTGGATGAATGGTGAGCAGCATGTGTATGGACACATGAACGTCCACAGACCAGTAAAACAATAAGGGAAGTGCAATATGACATCTTTACAAGATTTAACAAAGAGGCCTAACCAAGACAGCCATTCTCACACAGAACATGCATATAGACATTTGTGTCAAGAAAATGGTAGAAGCCATACTGACCTTCTGGATCGGTAACTTTGTAAATTTTTCTGCATAGGGTAACAAGACATTTGGACCACCCTATAGGTTAGGTTAGGTTAGGATAAGTTAGGTAATGCCAATCAACGTCAGATTAACCTCAGTCAGGTTATATTAGGTTAGGTTCGGTTAAAGTAAGGCTAAGCTATATTCGGACAGGAGTTGGACTAAGTTAAATTAGGTTTATTTAGGTGCAAAGTCAAAACATTTTAGGTAGAGGTTTATAAAAAAAATTGGGCTGTTAGTAGGGTTGCTATAAGCTCCGGTGACCCGAAAAGTTTCTTCGGGAGCGAAAGTTGTACAATGAACCTCTCCCTTTCAATAATACAAGAGTTAGAGTTACAAGAATGTGCTGAAGAGATATTTGACTCCACGAGCACAATGGCGCTGCTCAATGCATTTGCCGTCAACAATTAGTAGTAATCAGTGGCGGCAATTGGGTCCCTAAACTTGGGGGGGGGGCAAGGTGCCAAAACTAGGAGGGCACAGACAGTATATTTCCCTTTGTAGATAAGATTTAGCATAGTGCGGGGGCAACTGGCCCCCTCGCCTCCCCTAATCGCCGCCACTGGTAGTAATGCTACATATATTTTCTTCTGTTTATAGTGCTGACATTGTGAGGTAGTAGGTTAGTTCATTTTGGCACAGAAAAGGAAGTGTAAATCTAATGACAGATTTCGAAATGAATTTCTGTTTATCAAGAAGTGTAAAGAAAATAAAAATGAGACCATCCATAATAATTATGGTGTCTATACATAGTACTTTGTCGGGTCCAGCCCACCTCCCCAACAAGCATGGACGTCCGCAGGATTTTTTCCAGGGAGGGGCAAGCAAGGTATTTTTTTCCAGGGGAGCAAAGGAGGCATATTTTTCCCCATGCTCCCTAAAAAAAACTATTTCAGTCTGAAATTATCATGTTCCTTCAACGTATTTATAATAATTGACATAAATTACAGTGGCTGAAATGAAATTATGTGTGAACATATAATTTCCAGGTGGACATTAATTTTCCAGGGGAGGCCGCGGCCCCCCTTGCCCTCCACCCTTCCGGACGTCCATGCCAACAAGCTTCCGGTCAGAGGCGTCCCTGACTAACTTATGAAATATACCAACCCTAGATGTTAGGGTAGGTTACGTCAAGTTTGAGATAATTTGATTTGTTATTTTGGTTCATGGTTATTTCTATAACCCGGATAAATATCGGGAATATATTTTTTTACTTTAAAGAAAGCCACGGATACTTACTCCAATTTCCTTGTCTTCTTTCATTTTTCTCCTCATGCTCATTCTTTGTAACATTCACAATTTTATTATAACGATAAAAATCTTTGATAAGAAGAAGGACATTTCATTATCACCGTTACTGTTTCAAAAGGTTATATTATTAAGGGATATAAATATACACATGAAACTCGCAAGATGAATTTTGTCTTTGATTTTTTAAAAGAATTTATAGATTTTGTGCTTGTTGCTAATCTAAAACTTAACAGCGGCATTTGAAGAAGTAATCTGATTTCTGAATTATGGTTGTAATGTCAATCCTATGTTTGCGGTTCAACATTTAGTAATAACCTCCTATCCATGGAATTTGAATATCTGGAAGACAGTATTCTACAGAAGTGGTGAAAGAAAAATTTTCCACTGAAATTTAAACCCAATTTCCTTGTCTTTCTTTATCGAACAATGAGCCCGAAGGGAAAGGAAATTTTCAGAACATCTGAACAGGAGGAAAGCTATCTCTTGTCATAACTCTTGACGTCACAGACTGTCGTGTGTCAACTGAACAAAGTAATTATGTACTGAGCAAATTTCGGCGTCTGAAAGCTTCTGAAAACTATTGTTCATTGCAAACATTATCCTGCAGGAAGTCTTAAACCTATTAGCGAATCAACGACGTGAAGGGAAGACGCTGGCTCTCCCCTTTAATTAGACTCCTCAATGGTGGCAAACAAACGGGCAATTATGGCGGCTAATTCAGCCATAGGACACTAATGGAAGTGTTTGTGATATCGATCCCACTAAAATACCGAGGCAAATTTTCTTGAAAGAAGGACGACATTCCGCTTCTCATGTCGCCAAAGCCAACAATCATCAAGTAGAATATATTTCAGAGCGACCACGAGGGTCTCTGGGTATGATGGTTAAGAGATCAACTTACACCGTCACTTTTTTAAGATGCTCAACAGATGGTGTTGGTGAAATAAAGTTAAAAAGTTTGCTCTACAAGTCTCTTGGGCAATGTTCCTATAGAGCAACAAGTTAATGATTTTATTATAAAATTAGAACCACAGGTATTATTGAATCTTTGGCCAGTTTTAGCAATTATTTCTTCGAAAACGTTTGTAACGTTTCGAAGAACCACCAAATTGTCTTTAAACTATGAAAACTTAAGTCTGATTGTGGATTGTTAAGAAGGTTTATTAAGTTGTCGGTTGATGTAGGTAGTTTCATGGTATTCCTTTGGTAAACTTGACAAATCCTATACGCTGTAATAGTCCATGGGCACGTCTGGACGTGGAAGAGTGCTGGAGTCGTCACGTTCGTCCTTCTCTGGCGGCTAAAGGTCGGGATGGATGGGATTAAATGAATTATCAAGCACAAAATTGGGAACATTATCGCCTGGCTTGCATTTATTGGCCTTAGATCGAGCTGAAATCCGTTTATCCCTCCGTGTAACAAATTTCAACTTCTGTATTAATGTTCCAGTTGTTATCGGGTTGCTTGCTGTACTTGTCACGATGTTGCTGTAGTCATGGGAGAATCCGTTGGCCCATTGTATCATATCCTCAACGGTCACTAAGTATAAAGTTTCAGATTCGCTCTCTTGCGAATACTTCCCGTTGCACGAAGGGTTAGTGAAATCACTGGATTAGAAAATCCCTTTGCAATCTTGAAAATTTACCTTATTATTGACGCTTATATGATATTCCTGTGGTGACTTTTCCTCCGTCATTTCTAGATGAGTGAAGGAAATTTATCCACGTACCATGACTGTCGTGCGCCTGAGGGTGTTCTTTTATCTTGGACAAAATCAATCACATAACTCTTCCCATTACTATTACACCATATATTATCTCTATTTTCCAACACTTGGAATATCCATCTTCTTGTTTTCACGGCTTCCTTTTTCATAGTTCTTGGGAGCTTAGGACTTCTATTTCTGAATATTTCTCGTTTAATTTTAATTTATTTTACTTCGCTTTTCTGCCACTCTTGGCTAATCGCGAAGATGGGAATGAGTGATGGTACGATGGAATTGATGAATGGACACTCACAAACAACCATGCCCTGGCCTGGATTCGAACCCGGTACCCCTGGCGTTGTAGCACAATGTCCTAACCACTCCACCGCGGAGAAATATTTCTCGTGTTTCTTTATCTAGAATTCTATCCTTTTCGTTGCTCTAGACTTCCATAGCCACCTGTAGTTTATGAGACCTATCCATCTATCGTTAGTGCTTTTGTCTCAACACATCATCCAATATTCTGTGCGTTCTCTTGTGTCTGCAGCCTCTTTTACGCAGTTTCAACACTGAGTATCCTTTTCCTCCCATAAGTTAGGTTTTCTTCCTATTTCCTTCTTCATAACACTTTATTGTCAGAATTTCCTCGATATTTCTCAAAACATCATTATTTGTCTGTATGTCCATCATTTTAAAAATATTTACTTCTCCTATGGATCGCAAACCCGATGCACGTAATTAAAAGATCCCAGGTTCGATAACGGGTGTAGGCAATTCTTGGTTATGAGGAGAGGGTGACCTTCTGGTAAGGTGCTCAAAAGTCAACCTCACTTCCTCGCAGTACACGCGGGTAACTGCTTCTTGCAGGCCAACGAAGGCCTGGCGCCAGGACCCACGCCCGGAATAATCCGCTGTGGGGTGTGTTGCCCTGTGTTTGTCCTTGCGTGTGCTAAGTGCCCCTTTACAGCCTAAACTTTTAATTAGGATATGGAGATTTTATCCTCGGAAACAGTTTAGTTTTAGTTCTTGTTTAGTAATGAATGAATGTGTTAGTTTTAAAAATCGAGTGAGGCCTGATCTCAATTTTGTTTTAGTTAAAGTAAAGGTCTTATCCCCATATTCCGTGACAGGCAAAAATGGCCTAGTTGACGATCTGCCCATAATATAAAAAATCAATATATCAAGCAAGCAAATGCTGGTTCGTATCCCACTGTAAACTGTCCCGATTAGTTTATTTGTGCATAAAGTGGCCTAAACTCAATTTGAGTTGGTATTTTAAGTCCACTTTGTGCACAGAAAGGCTAATCGGGACTGAACCTACAGTTTAAAGTGGGATCCGAACCACTATGTGCCTCAACCGGGTATCAATCCCAGGACCCCTTGATTACAAGGCGACGACGCTACCACTGCGTCAATGCGGAGACCACTATTCCTTCGACCCATGCGCATTTTTCGAATATAGAAATTTCCTTTCGGGCTCTGAATTGTCCACCTACAGAATTTCTAATTGTGGTATTCTAGGTCAGGCCTCTTACCTTGACCAAATCGTTTTCCCTCTAAGCTGGAAACACTTCATCAAGCAGAGATTACCATACTGATTGATCTGGCGGAGGCTGCAACAAGGAATCGATGGAAGTTTAACGAGGACCGTTAGTGCCGGTGTCGAACACGTGGTGGCACTCTTGTTAATCAAGCTTCGCCTGGCCAGGCCGAAACGTTACGAGCTGCCCCTCATCCAGCCGGGATCACCCACTGGAGCCAATCATCGGACGCCGCACGTGCGGGGGGCAGATATCGCCCCCAGAGGTCGGAAATTAATCTCAAGCCGGTGGATACAGATTTTTTTATCCATCTCAGCATCGCGTGCGAGAGGAAGAGGGTGGAGTCGCCGATGGCTGGGTTATTTACGGACGGACTTCCTCGTAAATTGATGGAACACCTCTTAATCCTCCCTAAAACTGTTTTAATCGTGTGCTGGAGTTTCCTTTGTGAATTGTTTAACGTCCGGAACTCCTCTATTGTTCTCGGAGCGAACCCATCTCCTTTCAAAGTTTGTTTGTCATGTTTCGCACTGACGAAGAAGGGGTTGAAGTAACTTCTGCTAAGATTAAGCTCCTCAACCCTTCGATTCTTGAATGTTTCCATAAGCGTCGCCAGGATATTTTGTATACTCTGTCCCGGCTGTCTCTGGAGCAAGGCCGCGCATAGCAGCAGAGAAGGGGAGGAAATCTAGTGGATAGAGCGAAGCAGTACACGTTGCTGCGAAGGCTGGTAACTGCAGTCGGTTTCCCCTATTCACGCAATCGTCTTCCCTCTGACGTGTTCATTGGTGGAGCCGTCTCGCGTCACTGCTTAAACAGAGACTTGTTTTCGTTCGATTGCTCCAGAGATGACCGAGACAGAGCATAGGGGCACGGGGCAGGTCATTGGTCGTTGGTAATTAAGTAATAGTGATATATCTTTAAATATCACACTGCTAATGTATTGAAATTCATATTCATATATTTAGTTATAACTTTCTCTTCTCAATCCAGGGATAACCTTTAGGAGGTAAGGTCAAATTATAGTTTATGCTCTGTGACCCCGTTCATATGAAACAAATCTCAGTTTTGAAATGTGGAAATCTTTCTAATGTAACACTTTATTCTTTGGGTTTAAGTGGTGGTGGAAAATCAAACAAAAAGTGGCATATGTAGAAATTCCAGCGAAAAATTGTCAAGGACTCAAACCCGGGTCTCTGGCATACCATGCCGTTGCTCTACCAACTGAGCTACTCTGGTTGGAAGACTGGTCGAGCCTGCACTTTTTCGCTAGAATGTCTACATAATACATCTCATGTTTGTGCCAAATCATAACTACGTGTAAAAGAGGTAGCCTTATTTTTTTATGCGTACACTACTTTTCGAGGTAACTCTGTTTAGAAGATGTGAATATTAAGCTACTATCGCTCTCTCTCTCGCGACTACACACACACACACATATGCAGTTTAATCTAGAAGACCTCAGTGAGCAGCATATGTACTACATGTGGGAGAATAGAAGATTTTACCAATCGTAGGTTGATGTCATGTTTATTTGCCTACAGTACACATGAACATTGCCACATGTCAGCAAGAGATTCATGGTGCAGCTCCAAACTGTGTTTTGTGAGTTATGCTCTTTTTCCAGCTAACCCTTCAATTGTTTCAGAACCAGACCGTAAGAGTTGCTGCTACAGGAACACTACAAGAGGAAGTGGCACATAGTTAAATAAAACTGGCTTTAAACAATACAGCACTATCACTATTACTATATTTCTGTCTGAATATTTAAATGCATGTTAATGACAACTTGTGTATTTGCTTTCACTTTGAATTATTACTTCGCTGTTTCTGTTTTCTTGGATTTTAATGCCTATCGTATCAATCCATAAGATTATATTTTATTTAAAGCCTCTCTGATGCTTCATGTTGACCAGGGCATTCACTTGTTTATCTCAGTTGTCTCAACCTCTGAGGCATGTAAATAATGCACAGTGTTGTGCTATGCAAACTTCCTGAGGTATTCAGGATATAGGAAGTTCCATCAGCCTATGGAGTCAGCTGTTTGCAATAGAGGCAGTAAAAATCACGATTCGGCGTGGAGGAAGGTCTCCATGGCCTGGGTGATGTAGAGGTGAGACAGACTGACAAGGGACTGACTTTTGATTTGGATTGAGGAGAGAGAGGAGCTTAGAGAAAGGAGTTGAGGGAAAGTGAGGCGAGTCCTGGTCAACCTGCAACGAAGCCTAGAGAGGACTTAGTTTATTTTATTCTTCGAATTTATCATCACTCTTCAGATAGACAGGTAATTATCCTAATCCAGCCATGATTCAGGTTCAAAGGTTCATAAAACCCAATGAGTGACCATTGTATTTTCTAGTTGTTAAGCTCTTTAGTTTTAGTTGTACCTTTCGCACTGCCAAGCGTTTAACTTGTCATGTTAATGACGAGTGATCTCATCATTGAGGATGAAGGATAAATAAGTTACATCACCCATTGACTAATTGGTTAATGTTCTTGGTTAGATCACACGAACATCAGAGTTCGTTACGTGGTGGAGATGCGGGGCTATGCCAATTATGAAGTTATGTAGATAATAAAGGTAAAAATCAATTTAATTTACAAGCCAGAAGATTGGACTAATTCGTCGACATACTATGGCAATTCTATGTTGCTCCATATTGAAAATACTTTCCTTCGGAAAGTTGGGAACCAAGTTTCTTTCTGTGTGGGCTCTTCTCTCCCCAGCCAGGGAGGGACCAGGACGAAGGAATGGGAGAAGTGACAAATGAGCCAGCCCTGTATCCCTTCGACTGGACACGGTCCATCGTCGCCGAACTAATTTATGTAACATGTGGCAGAAACTGTAGGATCCAGGGAATGACCAGGAGATGCTGTTCTCACGGTTTGGTAAAAACAACGCCGAACGATTTCATTGGGCCAGGGGGACACGTGATCAACAAAAAGCTACAGTTTTGGGGAAATAGTTTTGAGGAGAGGACAGTGTGCGACTAGGCTCGAAAAGTAACATTATCCTCCAAAGTGCGTGACGAGACTGGAAATACAGAGTACCCGCCAAGAGTGTGTGACGAGACTTGGAATAGAGAGTGCGCCAGTAACTTACACGGTAGAGTGTGTGCATTAGAGTTCGAACCCGGAACAGTATTGTGCTATAAGTATACAGTCGTGTGTGGCGACAAGCGCCAATCATGTGTAACAACTGTATCCTTTTTCTTGTGTAAGTATGTTAGGTTTATGTCTTTATTAATTAAATATGTTAAAAATCTATAGTTGTTTCCCTCATGTACAAGAGGTAGAAATTAATATCTGATCATTGGTAAATGCAACAGGTAAACAATGTTAGGTCGAGCTCTTGGCTCATAAATTCCCCTAGCTTCCCTGGCCGAATCCTGGAACGGACCGTTAATAAACCACCAATGTTGTAATACAAACGGACGTTTCACGGGACAATGTAGACAAGATGAAGACAATTCTGTCAACAAATATTCGAGTAATGTTTGTGCTGAGCATTATTGTTACCTTAATGGATCTACTACCCACATCTTGATAACCTTTGTGCAAAGGAACCAAACAACAACTGATCACTTGGCTCGTGAATAATTCAAGGCAGATAACCCCGGTACGTCGTGACAAGATTAACAATAACGCCGAAACTAACAGTTGTCCGCTAGACAATACGGACTCTCAACAGGAAAAAAGTTGAGCCGCTGCTTCGATTTCCTTTAAGCCCTGCATCCGCCTCTTTATTTGATACAGGAAGAAGCTTGGCATCCTCCTCACGAGCGGGGAGAGTTGTCTCCAGTGGCGGATCCCCAATTGGCTTTTCATCGGCGGTTCCCAGCCTCTGTAATCACCCGTCTTCGGAAACTTTTCCCTCGCTCTCCCTAAGGTAACCCTTGGTCCTTTGTGGATTCATCCACCCGGAATACAAAATAGAGGGGATATGCAAGGGCGAGAATGCTCCTTTTGTCCCGAGCACTTTTTCGCGCTAGTTGGAGGAGCTTGTTCTACAATGACGCACCGTAGCCCTCGTCTTCAGGCATATTCTTATCGCACTTTCATTGTTTAGATTTGGTTATCAACGTCAGACTTCTATTTACAAGGAAAGGTATCTATTTTACGGGCACTGGGGGTGAGACAATGAGAAGGCAAACTTAAAAACAAAGCAATTGTGCTTCAAGAGCTTCCGAAAGAACAAACTGTGGTTCTTGAATCGAAAGTTTTGTCAATTTGTAATTTCAGTTTACTGCTATGCAATCTGGTAAGACTTATTGGAACTACCAATTGTGCGAGAGTGCTTCAGCAGGAGAAGAAAACTAGAAGAAATAGAAAGTACGTATATATTTTTAGAGAGGCTTATAAGAACAAATCTTTCAAGCCTGCTCTCTATTTTGTGAGCGTTTGTATGCTGCACTCGCATGCTATATAAAACAATGCAATACAACGTATTGACAAAAGGCAGCCTTCCATATCGTATTAAAAGTTTCCAGATTTTTATTCAATGAGATGATATGTTTCTATTAGAATGTTTCAAGCACTTCAACACAAAAAAGGCCACAAAATGCATACTTTTCAAGTGGAAATATTAATTACAATGTGAGGAGTATGCCGGTATAAATGTATTTCTTATGATGACATTTTCTATTTGCGGAAATGTTGAAAGAAACACTTTGTAGGTGGCAGCCAAGGAAAAATAATGACAAGAGGAATCGTATATTCATGAAAGAATTAAAGCAAAAGAAAATGTAAACAAAATTATTAGTAGAAAATAAGATAAAATAATAAATCGAGCTTGCAGAGAAAAGTAACCAAAGAAAATAATGACTAGTTATTGAAAAATGAAACGAATCAAAGTGAAAATACAGTATTCGAAGCACAATAGATTTTTTTTTTGATTTTTTTTGTTTTACAAAATACTTTCCCTAACTGAATAGAACAAAACGATTTTAAATAAAAGCTTTGTTCGAATCATACTCTGGCCTTCTTTACCCAACCTTCAGCTTACATTACACATAGAATCTGCAAAAACGTAATAGAAATCGAAAGCTTCCGCTGTTCTGAAGATTTCGTACCGACATACTGCATCGTATCCACTGTCCTGCATCCATTATGGCCACGACACTAATAGAGATTTTATGAACGTAGAAATTGCCGGAAAAAATGAAGTTGTCGGGCTTCTGTTTTTATTTTGCTTTCGTGTCTGTATTGGTGTTTTTATTTCTATTATATCTATGGGTTGGTGGGGAGTGGGTTAATAATACATATATACAATAAGAATTGTTGCGGTAAACTAGGTAAAATTTTCAGAATACGTCACTGATCCTCAGTTTACAAAACCTATCACAACGGCGTAACGAAAATCTGTTCTGCTGACACAGAGTAGATTTCTGAATGAATTCCAATTGACTATGAAACGAATAGCGGGAAATGGGTCGTTGGTTTTAATGTTGGACCGTCCTTTCTACACCCGAGGAAATGTCAGACTCTGAGTGCTTTCATCGAGGAACAGATGTAGACCGATTCCCTCGCCAAGTCACACTAACAAACCACGTGTCTCCCTCCTCCCTTGTCACATGTTCTACTCTGAAGCCTCATTAAGTTGTTAATTCTCCGATGTTCAGCCTGCGTTATATCTTGCGTTCCTTCAAGCTTTATGACACGAGTTTTTTGTCCGAAAGCATCATCGCATCAACTTATGAACACTGTTAATCGGATTACAAGAGCAAAGGATTTTTGGTATATAAATTAACAACTGCAGTGGATTGGATTGATTTGATGTTTTAAGTCCACTTTGTGCACAGTAAGGCTAATCGGGACTGGACATACAGTTTAAAGTGGGATCCGAACCACTATTTGCCTCCACTGGGTATCGAACCCGGAACCCCTTGATTACAAGGCAACGACGCTACCACTGCTCCATCGGGGAGGCCCTAGCATCTGCAGTGATACAGTTAATTTTAACCACTGTGACCAAATGGAATCTCAGTAGTACAAAAATGAATGCTGAACTACAAGGGTTGGATAAAAAGTAATGGCAACACTGCTGTCCGTGAAAGGGGCGAGTCACAGCACCACAACCGTTTCGTGGTTGATAAAGGAATGTCAGACGAGAAAGTATAGTGAGTGGGGTGCGATTGTATATTATTCAGTCAAAAACAGCAGTGCTCTGAAGCAGAGGACGAGAGTGCAAGCGCCCTAACAATATGTTTAGGCAAGAAGAACAACGTCTCTTAGGCAGACGGTCAACGCAGCCTACTTCTGCACCTTCTTGCAACACCACCTTCGTCTCGCATTAAGAAGGAAGCGACGGCACGTTCTGGCACGGTATCCCATCATCCTGCTTGACAATGCAAAGTGTCACACTGCGAACACTGTGACGGCGCTCCTGCATCACTGGTAGTGGGAGGTACTGGAACATCCGCCGTATTCACCGGTACGAGACCGTGTGATTACGACCTTTTTGCCAAAATGAAGGAACCACTGGGCGGGAAGCACTACGACGCGCGCGAAGCCATCATACGTGCTATAGGGCGGTCACTGCGGGACATCGACAGAGATGGACGCGCTGACGGTGTACGACGCCTTCCATACGTGTGGCAGAAGGTCGTAGAGATGGGGGGGCGATTACATTGAAGGAATGTAACACGTGCTCCTCTGCCAATACAGTCAAGTAGCAATTATGCCAGTGTTGCCATTACTTTTTATCCAACACTTGTATATAAATTCTGTACCAGAAGAGAGACATCGAATATCTAGTGACAGGTTCAATCAACCCAAGAACTAACCTGCAAAACAAAAAGATCAAAAAGCTGAGTGACTATGGCTTTTTCAGGAACAAAATTGTACTTTTGTTGGACTCAAATCGTAGAGAGTAATGCTTGAGTGAATGACTCAAAGAGGAACAAAATACATTAACAGGTTTTGTTTGACACTAAAGCATAAAGTAAACTTAGTAACACATACATACAGCAGAGCACATCAAAATGGGGATAATACGGGACCCGGGGTGGACCAAAACTAGCAAAAAAAGGGCAGACCAGGCTCAAGAGCTGTGGTGAAAGCAACTGGTCTAAGGGACGGAAACCCGAATCAAATGACATGGGGAGATGGACCAATAGCCTTGGTAGGCGACCATCTAGGGGAGTAAACCCCAACAGAAAAACCCCGCCAAGGGTTTAATGGTTGAGTGTTAGGCTGACAACCTCACCTCGTAAAAAAGCAACTTCTTAAGAAACTTGCATATCAGCCTCGGATAAGGATGGGAAACACAGATGACGAACCAGGCAAGAACAAGGTACATGATTGGTCCATAGCAACATGGAACGTCCGAACAAATGTTAATACCAGGTAAAGTGCAAGATATTGCCAATGTAATCACACAATGCAAAATTGATATTGTAGCACTGCAAGAAATCACATGGCAAGGGCATGGTAAAATAGACAAAAAAGACTACAGTGTATACTATAGCGGAACAACAGTGAAAACAGGACAATATGGAACAGGGTTGATAATAAAAAAAAACTAAGAGAAAGAGTTTTATCATTCGAACCAATTTATGAGAGGATGTAAAATTAGAATCAAGGGTAAATTCCAAAATATTAGTATACTGTCAATACATGCTCCAACTAATGATAAAGAAGATGTAAAAAAAGAACACTTCTATGATCAACTAGAAACAACAATAGTAAATATAGCAAATATAACATCATAATAATTGCAGGTGATTACAACGCAAAAATAGGAGTGAGAAATAGTGACACAGATATAATTGGTAACCATTCCCTACACAAAAGCAGTAATGAAAATGGCTTACTTCTAACACAATTCGCATTAAGAAATAGGTTGGTAATTAAAAGCACCTACATTCCACATAAGAAGATACATTTGGGCACATGGAAATCACCGGACGATAATACAGTAAATCAAATATATCATGTTTTAATAGATAAGAGACACTCGTCAACAATCATCGATGTAAGAAGCCAAAGATTACCAAATTGTGATTCAAACCATTTTCTTGTAAAAATTAAACTAAGAGCAAGATTAAGCAATAACCCAACCAAACAGAACATACGAAGAACAAAATGGAACTATACAAAACGTGACAATCAAGAAAATAAGAAGAAGTACCAAACAGCAATTAAAAAAATACAACAAAATACTCAAGAAGAAACAATAGAAGGGAAGTGGAAAAGAAATTTTAAAAAGTGTTAACAGAAGCTGCATAAGAAGTAATAGGCAAAGGGAAAACATCAAGGAAGAAAGAGTTTGTTTGATAAAGAATGTCAGCAAATAATTAACCAAAAAAATGCTGCAAAGAGAAACAAGAAGTAATTGTAACAAATACAAATAAATGTAAGAAAAAGAAAAAAATGGATAAGAAAGAATATCCAAGAAATAGAAGAACTTAGTCGACAGTCAGAGATTAGAAAGTACTATGTAGCAATAAAGAGAATAAAGAGATAGGATGTAAAAGGAGAGACGGGAAGATAATAGGATACAAAGAAAGAGTACTAAAATGCTTCCGCCCAAAGAATGGACTTGGAAATTCTATTTTTGTCTTTTCTGTCGAAAGTTAGGGAGGGTCACGTGAACCGCTGAACCAATCGGCTTTGACTAGTTGCCGTGGTGAGGGGGAATTCTCGTGGTATTCTGCGTTGCCAAGTGTATGCCGAACAGCAAAAGTTCGGCGTTATTGTGCGGTTTGTTTGTGCTTTTTTTCGTATCTGTGATTTTTATACTGAAAGATGATGAGCCTAACGCGAATACACCGGCGAAATCGGAAGGAAAAAAAGTTGTCGGGCGTGGTATTCCTCTGCGTTGCCGCTGTGTAGCAAGCGAATGCGTGGGTCTCCGCCTCCCTGCCTCTGCCTGAAATGCGAGCGAGCGAAGGTTGCATGTTGACAGGAAAAGATGTCCTGTACAACTGGACAAAAAAATCAGACTCTCAGACGTTTGGCAACACCGCTTCCCCACCCCCCTTTCACACTAGCACAAGTGGAGACGAAAAGTCTGGGGTTCCTCAAGTCCAAACTCTAGCCGGAATAAGAATAGAAAGATGGACAGAACACTTCCAAGAACAACCATACAATGAAATGTATAGAGAAGAACAAACAGAAGATAACGACGAACAAAATACAGAAGGAACACCAACAAGAGAAGAAGTTGAGAAGATAATAATTTTTTTAAAAAAAACAATAAATCACCAGGAGAAGATGAAATAACAGCAGAAAAACTAAAATATTCTGGACCAAATACGATAGAAGAAATATACAAACTGATAAAACAAATCTGGCAAGAAGAACACATACCAGAAGCATGGAATAATGGAATATTGTGCCCAATACACAAGAAAGGTGACAAAACAGAATGTAGTAATTATAGAGGTATCATGTTACTTAATACAACTTACAAAATATTGACTAGCATTATACATAGAAGATTAACAGCAATAACAGAAAACATAGTAGGAGAATACCAAGCAGTCTTTAGACAAGGAAGAAGCAGCGTAGATCAATTATTCACAATAAGACAAATAATGGAAAAACATTATGAACATAATACAAATCTCTACATGTTATTCATAGACTTTCGTAGTGCTTTTGATAGTATTAAAAGGTATAAATTAATGCAAACTATGACAGAATTACAAATACCTAAGAAATTGATTAGATTAACAAACATGACACTGCAACGCACATATTTCAAGGTCAAAATATGGAGCGATATTGGTGAACTAACAGAATATAACACAGGAGTAAAAACAAGGAGATGGACTATCTACATGCTTATTTAACATAGCACTGCATGTAATAATAAGCAAAATAGACAAAAGAGGAACAATATTTACGAAACTTAGCCAAATTAACGCAGTTATAATATCCAGAACAGAAGAAGAATTAAAGAGAACATACAGAATATTAGATGGAGAAGCAAATAAAATTGGGTGACAGACAAACATGAACAAAACCAAATTCATACTACTGACACCAAAACAAGGTAAAAAAAAAACGTTACCACCAATTTACAATAGATGACAAGAAATTCGAAGCAGTAACAAACTTCAAGTATCTTGGAATGACGATAAATGAACAAAATAATATGCATCATACAATTAGAGAAAGAATAAATGCAGGGAACAAAGCATATTATGCCAATATACAATTACTAAAAAGCAAGTTAATTAGCAGAGATACAAAACTATTGATTTACAAAGACACTCATAAGACCGGAAATACCTTACAGTGCTGAGGTATGGACAATGAGTTTAGAAGACGAACAACAATTAAGGAAAACAGAAAGAAGAAGAATCAGAAAAATATATGGACCAATCAAGGATGGAGATTTTTGGAGAAGTCGAAACAATGAAGAGATAAATTCCATCTTAAACCAAAAGGATATAGTAAGATTTATTAAAGCTAGAAGAATTAGTTGGATGGGTCACATAGAACGTATGAATAAGGATAGAATGCCGCGAAGAATCATGTATGAGAGAATGTATTCCACACGAAGAAGAGGCAGACAAAAACTAAGATGGTGGGATAGTGTCGTACAAGATCTACAAAGAATGGGAGTCCATGGATGGAGGGAGAAGATATTGGACCGAGATGCTTGGAGGCTGATAGTACAGGAGGCCAAAGATCACCTAGAGCTGTAGAGCCAGTTTGTAAGAAACTTAGTAACACATACATACAGCAGAGCACATCAAAATGGGGATTATCCCCTTTTACTTTTGCTGTAGAAACTGAGTCAGTATAATTAGCTTGGTCCTTTTTCCTGATAGATTAATTGATTCAATAGCATAATAGGAGACGAAGTAAGAAACAACCCCTCAGATTGATAGTTGGCATTTCCACAATAAAACAATGCTTGGAGGCATCAAAGCGTACGTAGAGGCTTGTGATCCTTTTTTAGTGAAGTGGAAATGTGTGATTTAACAATCACAGGTGAAATTGTTCCTTCTACTTGACAATCATAGTCTCTTCTTTAACTGTGACTTTATGTGATGTCCGCCAATTGTGCTTGGAACTTCAAGAATATGTAGACAAATAAGGTTAAAAATAGGCTTAGAATTCCATTAAGTGACACTGTATTCCACAGAGAATATATCGTCTTAGGGGCTGATGTCTCCGCCAGATCACTCGAGGGTTTTTCCTTTGTTTTCCTTCAATAGCCCCGTCCAGTTCGCTCCACCTTTTGACTCTCTCTGCACTCACGAGTCTAGTTGGTTACGCGCATAGGCGGAGTTCTGGAGGGGGAATTTAAAAGTAACACATGATTTAAGTTCAGTTACTACATTTTTGTTATGAAGCCATACCGGAAATCTTGACGTTTGGCATTATGGCATTTTAATTGCGACGCAATAGAGGGTCTTAGAAGATTTGATTGATGTGTACAGTTTGAAGAAAGAAAAATGATAAAATGACTGTGTTGAGTCAACAGTTGCTGCTGAGGCATCGAAATACCTTTTCAATTTAATTTTTCTAAAATTTCTGAAGCTTACTATTGTACCGTAACTTTTTTAAAAGTAATACGAGTATTGTATCAATAAAAAATTAATGAAATGCAAAATGCAATAATCGTACTGTTTTGCTTCTTTTAAAACTGACAACCAATATACTAATTAATATTTGTTTATTTGAACGAGGAAATTTCACATTTTCAAATCTAAAAGGCCTAAAACTCAGTTGTTTTCTTTAATTTCCAGGGAAAGGCCTCCGGACCCCTTATAAACTAGGAGCTATTCAATAACCCTGAGGTACATCATATGCTTCTCCCAGAGTCTGCCCCCCCCCCCCCAAGCAAAAGCTAAAACTCCGCCCATCGTTACGCGGTGTAACACCGACTCGTCTACTTCGTTGATTTGGTGTCAAGTACTGTATTTGGTGTCTGCACCGTTTGCACTACGTTCTGGAGCGGTGTAGTGTGTGCGGTGTAGAGTCACGTGGTGCGTGCTAACCAGTGATGTGCCGTAGACTATAAGTTTACGTCTACATGCGTTGTCTACACGTAATCTACGCGTAGATTACATTGGGTTGTAGTTTACATAGACTACGTAGACAATCTAAAGTGCATTAAAATTAATTTTCAAGGCTTTCATGAAAGGAAAGTGACATTTTCAACTGTATTGGTTTCTAACGAACTGAAAAGAATCCTATTTACAACAAAATTTATCTTCTCTTCTATTATCAACTATGGAAGAAGATATATAGTATGAAAAAGAAACAACAGATGGCAGTCGTGAGGCAAAATTAGTCTTTATTCCATAAAACACTAGAATATTTCCTATCTTAGATTATTTCCTAGATGAGAAATTGTTGAAATTTGGAAGGAAGCGTATGAAAAGTTCTCCTCACCCATCAGCAACTGATACGCAGTATAATTTTCTTTTAATTCCACGCCGCCCTTTGCTAAGTTATCACCTTTCGCCATGTTGTTTACATAGATTACGTCATCTACGTGTATAAAATAGTCTACGTGTAGAATGTAGACTATCGTTGTTTACGCGTAGACGCACATCACTGGTGCTAACTAATCAAATGAACGTTTAAAGCAGCAGATAGGCATTTGTTGAATCTTCTGAACTTGAACACCGCTATTCGTCATTTCCTTGCACCAGTCTGACACCGGGATACACCTGACACGTAGTGTCAAAAAGTCCAGCGGATAATCAATACGCAACGATATCATATCCGTACACCAATTCAGTAGACGACAATAATCGCAGTTTCGACCCTGCTACCCGTGAATTTTGTGACAGATATTTCCAGTAAATAAGGTAAGAGAAGATATAACAGTTAATCAGCACACTTTGTTCCACGACTGAATCACAGTTGTGATTGTGATTTTTGAATCACAGATGTGATTGTGATTTTTGAATCACAGTTGTGATTGTGATTTTTGAATCACAGTTATGATTGTGATTTTTGAATCAAAGTTATAAAATCACAGTTCTGTGATTTGTCTGCCATCACTATCCTATCTCAACCGCTTCGTTCGCTCGGACGCGGTGACGAGAGATGCGGCGCTTCGGAGCAAATGAAACCCCATGCCCGAGCGAAAATGAAAACGGAAATTTAATGCAGGCAGAACATAGAATCATATGAGAACTCGTCTTCTTTCGTTGTCCGCATATGAAATTGAGCCCCGCACGGCTGTGTTTTTGCAATTAAGAAGGACAATTTATTTCCTAATCTCGTCGCTTCATTACGACAAATTTTCCTTCCTCTTGTCCAAGTTGGTCCTTGTACTCCTGCCGCGGCGTGGGACAAATTGCTTCCCCTCGGGTGAGGGGAAGAAGGGGATGTCGTCCTTTCACCATTTCGAGGAATTCTCCAGCGTTTCTTGAATCTAAAGCCGATGGACTCGAGAGTGCTATTATACCCTGTCATCCTACACGGTCGGAATTCAAAAGTGGTGCGTTCAAGAATTTCGTATGTTGGGCAGTTGTGCCTTATTTGTTTTGCACTCACTCCTATTTTGTCATGTTTTCCTGAATTTAACGGTTTTTTTTTCAACGAAAATTGGGCCCAATGATTATGACTTGATACGGTATCGAGACGAGAGTTCACAGAGTCTCGACTCGTCTTGTGCGTGGTTAGATTTGTGTCGTTATGGACCACTCCTCGAGCGAACTGCCGGCTTATTCTTAAAGGACAAGTATTGCTCTCGAACACACACGCACAGTGCCAACGCATCAACTTTCACAGCACACAGAAGTCATTAAGAGAACAAACTTTTCTTTATAGTTTTCTTTTTCTGTTTCACGCCTCGTATCGACGCTACGAACCTCGCAACATATCACGAATAGTACAACCAGGTTCACAATTACCCAATGGCTTAACTTGGTAACTACAGTACCTATGGCATATCTATTAATGAACAGGTAGATGTTTGCTTGGTATGTCACAACAGGCCGGAAAATAGAGTAATTTTGATGTTCAAAGCCTTGGACAAGACCGAAAATCTCGACTGTCTCATTCTCGTTTTCGTCTCGATTCTCGTTTTCGTCTCGGTACTATCCCTAGTTCTGACAGCACCAACCTTACCTGGGCAAGTTGATCGTCTACGCTGGGAACTATAATTTAACAGTACGACACTAACGGCCGGACAGTTCTGCATCCGATGTCTGAAAACATGATTGTATGCCTTAACTGGGGGCTTACCCCTGCGTAATCTACTCTCATGTCTACCTAACGTATGAGAACTTTCTTTCAGTTGTAAAAGCTTACGTGAGTATAGGTTAGGAAGATCAGGTATGGTGTTTTTAGTGGCTCCCGTTTTATGTGACGTGCCACATTGACGGGGTTTAAGTGCCTCAAAGCGAAATATATTGTAGACTGTGCAGCTGATATCATGTAAGAACTCATACGACCTTAAATTTCAATTCAAAAATTTTTCTTTTTAGCCTCCAAAATTCATGTATAAAATTGAAGTACCTTGCCACAACTTCTTTCCGAACTCACAATGCAAGTGAGACTCATCTTATGCAGCTATGTAGATTTGATTATGTTTCCAAATTAACATTTGTAATACTGAAACAGTTAATAAATAAAAAAAATAAAAGCACTTATGAAGATAATCTTAAATGTTGGAAAAAGAAGCATCAGATGTCACCACATGGTTAAAAAACGATGCACAAATAGTACTTGGGTATTATTGATTTAAAGCAATATACATACAGAGAGAGAATATTATGTTAGATATGTTTTCTGTGTTTCGTAAACCTTCAAAGAGTACGATACATTTATTTGTTGTGTATATGCTACTTAAGTTAGTTCCCACTGTTATATTTTTAACATTACTATTTTATAATTAGGTTAAGTATTAATGTTATGTAAGTATTGTGTACGTTACTTCCTTGGGTTTGATATATAACATTAAATTATGTATTAATGCAGTTTTTTAAAAATATATTGATTCGACGCCACGTTGGCTAATATAGATGCCATTATTGTCAGATTTGAAAGTCACTGCAAAGCCACCTGGTTTGGAAGCTGACGTGAATAATGGCCGGATATGTTTACAGAATGATCCATGACTCAATACCTTACCTTATCTATTTTTATTTACAATAGTCTTTTGCCTGCACCATTCCTCCTTCCTCTTTTAGCTTGGTCTCATATAACACAGTTTCCTAATCTACTATTGCAAGAATTAAATCTGAAAGAAATTATAGATTTCCTTTATCGAACAAGACACAAGCCAACAATGAAGTTGCCGTTAGTAGTTAATTCGTATTCTGGAGGTCTCTGGTTAAAATCCCTTGCCAGACCAACGCTCTGTGATCTCTTACAGAAAGATTTCATTATAGGAACTTTGAAAACACAATGAACCTATTTGTTAGATTAATTTTTCGAGCTGTCATTCATTTCTTTGGCTGTGATGAAATATGAATTGGCTAAACTTCATTTCTGTTATAGACTGTAAATAATAATAATAATAAAATTATTATTATTTGCCCAACCTCGTAAATGGGTACCTGGGAGCAACCCTGGGGGTAAAGGCGGCCGGGCGTGATGCTGATCACATCATCCCAACTATGGCCGGGATCAAGATTATGTGGAGCTCCGCCTCCACACATCATCCCATATGCCTTATTATTAATATTATTATTATAAGCGTTTTCTAAGGATGGTCAACGGACCGGATCGACTCCTTCCCTCGCAACGCCCAGAATTTTAACATCAATCAATCAACAAATAAAATAAAGGTCTTGTAAAATTAAAACAGTGTAGTTAGACTTCACCTAAAAAATCTGCATATCCCGGAACCTCTATTAGAAGGAAACCTGTAGATACGGAAAAAAGTCCCCAAAACGGAGCGATTTTATACCTGAAAATGACCTGCTTAAGGCGGAAACCTCCTTAACGCGGAAACGGAACACCATTTAAAGACCAACGAGAAGTTTTTATTCTCAGTAAGACGGAAATTTCTTCCTTTATTTTTTTCGCTCGCAAGAAAACAATGCAATACTATAAGTGGAACACGCCTCTGTTGCCACTCGCTTATCGGTAACATTGTCGATATGAAAGAATGCGCTACAACACTCGTAGCTGTTACGATTCCGTTTCTTTCTTTCATCTCTTACCCTCTTTCTCCACCTTTCTTTGCCTATTTCTCCTCTGTTCTTTCGTCATCTTTCAATTTTTCTTGTTATCTCTCTTTGTTTCTTTCCCTTTTCTTCACTTTTATCTCAATCTTTCTTCACCCCTCTTATTCCATCTTTCAATCTTTCTCTTTCCCTCTATGCACATCGCGCTACGACGCCAGGGTTCGAAAAGATACATAAGTACAACTGTACGTTCTTACAATACTGTAAAAAGTGTACCAACATGTTGTGTAGTTACATAATTGTAATCTCTGCTATGCTTATTGCGACTCTATCGCATTTTTATTCATGTACGTACATGCATTAGTACTCCACATTATAAGTAATGCGAAATGTAAATGTGTCTCCATTATTTCCTGCAGTGCTCTATACTGTATTTAAAGTCAACCCTGTATAAGAAGGAAAACTGTTAAGGCGGAAAATTTTGTTCGGAACCATCATGTTCCGGGATAGACAGGTTTTACTGTATCGGTAGCAGAACGTTAGAGACCTACGTATATCCAAAATCAGGCAACTGTGGTTCGGGCAGCATCTAAACTCAGTTTCAGTGTAGTTGCTTTGTTTATAAAGGCGCTAAACACGTCACTTATTGCCAACCACCAATCTCCACCTCTTCGGTATTCTAATCGCGTCTCAGATGACAGCGCCAGACCGACGAGTGACGCTGAACGCATGTTAGAAGCCTTGTCACTGCCAGAGCCCTTCCCTTTAATACCGGACCCTATCATCAGTTGCCAGCAATCACTCTTTCCCCTCGCCTCCCCCTCCAATCGATAAACTAATTACTGTAGGAATCCCGATTGAATCGCAACTTGCATGGGAAACACTAATGGTCCCTGAATTGCCATCATTAAAGCTAAATCCCACCAAATTTACTGATTAGGGAGAGGGACCTTCAAGATCAGGTACAGAAATAAAAGTAGTTTACACTTGAAAACTTGGTACCAGTCAATGATAGTCGGGAAGTAATGGAATAGATGAAATTTGAACTTACCGTATGTTAGTAGATACCAGGGTTGTTAAGGGCCCAGGAATTTTAAATAAATTCAATTCCGGTCCAGGAGAGAACCTTTTTTATCTGTAAAGTATTTCAATTTGGTTCTAAACTAACTAACTAACTCTCTAGCCTTCTTAAACCCGAAGGTTCATGGCTGCAGCAACACAGGCCATCCATCTGTCCCTATCTTGAGCAAGATCTATATACTCTTTTCCATCCCTACCGATTTCCTTTAGGTCCATCTCAACGTTGTCCCTCCATCTTCGTCTTGGCCTTCCTACAGGTCTCTTACCATCAGGTTTCCCAACAAGAATCCTGTAAACTCCTCTTTCCTCTCCCATTCGTGCCACATGGCCTGCCCACCTAAGTCTTCTTGATTTAATTATTCTAATGATATCTGGACATGAAGACAAATTATGTACTTCTAAATTATGTAACCTTCTCCACTCACCTGTCTCCTCATCCCTTTTAGGCCCAAATATTTTCTTAAGGATCTTATTTTCAAATACTCTCAATTTGTGTTCCTCTTTCAATGTAAGGGACCAAGTTTCACACCCATATAATACTACAGGCAAAATTACTGTTTCGTATATTTTAACTTTTAGTTTCTTAGATATTAAACGAGAAGATAAAAGTTTATGAAGAGAGAAGTAACATGCATTTCCTGAATTAAGCCTACTTTTTATTTCCTCTTTAATACAATTTTCACTTGTTAATATTACTCCTATATTTGAATTTGGAAACTAGTTCAAACTAGTTGTTACCAACAATTAGATGTTGATTATTACCTTACACTTGGTTTCGGCCTGTAAGCATATATTTAGTTTTCTCTTTGTTAACTTCCAAACCTATCTCTTTAGCAGTTTTGAAAAATATTTTAGTTGACAACTCTGCACTGTAAAAATACATGTCAAGAAACAGCAACATGAGGCCAAGGATGTTCCCAAGGTAAAATCCATTCGGATCTCCGGGCGGGGACTACTTTGGGAGGTCCCTGGACTAAGGATTTCAATTTGGTTCAGAAACCTTTTTTCCGGATCAATTTAAATACTGCTCAGGTACCTTTTTTTCCGGATCAATTTCAATATGGTCCAGGAACGTTTTTCAATTAAACAATATGCAATTTGGACCGAATTGAAGTTGTGCGAGGAAAAAAGGTTCCGATTATGTTGCGGAACCCACTAAAATCCATTAGAATTCATGAACCTTTAACAACCCTGGTAGATACTGCAGCATTTGGTGCGCAAGGTGGGTATATAAAGGTGAATCAATAAATCGTTTAACTTGTTTGCCGTTGCCGTAGACTAAAGTTACTCAAACTGTCATTTGTGGCAACGAAGTCAATGAACGGAAAGAAGAACCGTGGCTCTGAAAGTTTCAACGAAAATTTAGAGAACAAAGAGGAATTGCGTAGGATATAGAATATTTTGGGAAATTTTCAAACCAAAATGAAATTTTCAAACCAAAATGAATACGTTCAAATGTAGGAAAGAATGTAATATTTCGTGTGACGTTGGTTGAGAACGTCACAAGTTAGGAAGAATAAATTCCACATAATTTAGGGCATATGCTGAAAATTCATTTCAGTGAAATTGTTAAAATCACATAATTATCCTTCCGAAACAGTAGCACTTTCAAGTGACGTGGACTACAGTGTTTGTTAACTGACAGTAATGAATCCACCTGCATATATCTACCTTGGGGGAGAAATAACCTTTTATAGTTTAAAGAGGAAAATTTTCATCAAAATGCAAAATGTTATTGTCGAAATTGGGTATTTTGCGTTTAGAATCGAATCCTTAGAAATAAAGTCACCGTCACTAAAAAGTCTGTCCTGCAAACAAAAACATGTGCAAAGGTGAAGTGGTGACATCTTTTGTCAAAAACTTACAACAATAACATGTGACTCCAGTAATGAAATGCGTGGCAATTCAAGCCAAATACAAACTTACCATTAAGGTAATCAATCAACGGTTTAGTTCAAATGCAAATTCAAATGTTATTCATTACAGAAAATTTGAATTTGAATGAACCAGCTATCAACTTGGTTACCCAGATTCTTCCGCCCCATATAGTGCGAGATTTAAAACTCTGTAATTGAAAATTTTGCAAAGGTGAAGTGGTGTCATATCCTTACCTCTTCTCCGGATTTCATTGGATTATTGTTATGCAATTTGCTAAGGAAAATGTAGCACTACACTTACTTATAAGCGCGGAGTGATACATTACTGAGACTGTTTACAGAGCGCAAGAAGATTGTTGAAGAAGAGTATAGAAACGTTTGGAAATCAAAAGTGAACTTGCATTGTTTCTGGGCCATTAGTCTATGGGTCTTATCTTCGAAGACGTGCCCCCTCCGCCCCCCGGCATTATCTAATTTACGGCGTTCTCTCAGATCCCGATAGCTCTATGTTTTCTTCTTCGCAGCCTCTTCCCGCGCTTTGTAATCGCATCCATCTAGCCCGGAGGCAACGGAATGAACGACTCCGGGAGCGAGGAATCCGGGACCTCAGGAATTCCGGGATAAATCATGCTTATCGCCGCCACGTAACTCCGGCCTGCAATTTACCGGTTGACAAACCGGAAATCCTGAACTTTCTCACTGGAAAAACTGAGGGATAAGCCAGATTGAGGGACTTAATTTTGGGCATGGCTTGACAGCTCGAGTTTCTATATCGATCAGTCATTCGTTAAGCAAACGTCTTCGTATTAATGGTCTCAAGAATCGCAGAATAAGAGAAAATTAATAACATGCGACTGTAATCTCAAGTAACAACTCGAACAATATTAATTTTAAACATGGAGATAGATTACAGATTCTATGGCAAACTAGTTCTTCAAAATGATTGATTTGGTTTATTTTACTTCGTTCTTCGCTACTGCCACTTTTGGCTAATCGCGACTATGAGAACGAGGGATGATGTAATGAAATTGTTGAATTGGCACCCGCAAAGTACAACCGTGCCCAGGTCGGTTTTCGAACCCGGGACCCCTGGATTCGTAGCGCGCTATGCTAATCATTCCGCCACGGAGGTCCGCTTCTAGTTCATTAAAAAAATGAGAATACGTTTCATGTTGAAAACATATTTTATAACAAATGCCAAGGAAATGCATTTCTGTAGATCAGCGGTTTGGTAATGAGCAAATTAATAATAAAAAAGAGAATACGAACTTGTATATCATGGTTATTTATATTGAAAACATTTTCATAAATTTGTAAAAATGTTTTTGTTTCAATCCTTTTGTTACATTAACAAAAATAACAGCATCAATTGATAATAGCAAAATTGTAGGGAAGAAGTGTTTGAAAGACAACAAATTGAATATTTTTTTACAAAATAAATATTAGACCGTGTAGTTAAAAGCATTTTGTAAAGAAACATGTGCTTTAAAAGTTGAAACATATTTCCTCAAACAAGCTAATATTCGAGATTAATACTAGAGTAGGTTTGTTTTCGTAAGATGTATTTGCAGTTTGGGAACTAGTCATAACTCCCGAATCCTCCAATTAACAAGCGAGCCGCTGACGTCATCTCAACCCAGCACCTATCACTAACCCTCTTGCTCACGCTCTACGCTGTTTCTATGCTCGCTAACTAGTCACTAAGTCAGCTGGAGATGTTTCGGAAATAACCTGACGATATCAGATTAACTTAAAAACACGAATAAACAATTTAGAACATTAGTGCCACCTATCGACATCTGAAAGAAAAACTACACCAAAGAGACTAACTACATCGAGTCTGCAATTGGTAAAATATTAACAATTTCTTCTTTCTCTTTTTTCGGAATTGGGTGGCCAATATTACCTGGTTCAATCGAAGATTAGGTTTAGCCAAGATGAAAAGAGTTATCTTATGCTGTAAAGTGAATTTTAAAGCATCAAAAACTGCACGGGGAGTCTTGCGTGTTGTGCAAACACGAGTAAAACGATTTCTCAAATTGGTTCCAGACGAAACGGTCAACATCAAGACGCTTGAGACTCAATTCAAGCACCGAAACGCTCTCCAGGGGTACCTTATTTCGAATCCCGGCGGGACGCTTGTGGTAAATGGGGACATAAACGTCAGGAGCTTAAAAAGTCGCTAACTTTTTCCGCCAAGGAAACGAATTGCTGAATATCTGTCGTCAGCAGGCACATGAGCTGGAAACAGGACAGACCTTCTACACACAGAAGCAATAACACACGGGCGGGCGCGCAAGTTATTTGATAACCTCAATGCTCTTTTGTTAAGTTTTCATCGGGTCAAGGTTCACGTCGAGGGCTCCCCGATGGCGCAGTGGTAGCGTCGTTGTCTTGTAATCAAGGGGTCCCGGGTTCGATACCCGGTCGAGGCTCACAGTGGTTCGGATCCCACTTTAAACAGTAGGTCCAGTCCCAATTAGCCTTACTGTGCATAAGTGGACTTAAAACACCAACTCAACAACAAGATTCACGAAGACTAATTCTCCTGTTTCATTCTCAGCTTTTTATTGTCAGTCGACATTAAAGCGCTTCTTTCAATTTTACTTTGACGTTCACTAAATCTAACGTTTCACCTGTCTACATTAAATCACATGTTCCATTCTTAGTCCTGTGACAACATTAGATCTCATGTTTCGTTCTCAGTTCTGCCATAATAAAGCTCATACTTCATTCCAGTCTCTTGTCGACATTAAATCTCCAATCTCATTCTCTCTCGTTCGAAATTAAAGCGTTTGTTCCAACTTTATTTTCGTATCCACTAAATAAGTTTAATTCGCAGTCTCGTATGGACATTATACAGATCATGTTTAATTCGTAGTTTCGTGTAGACATTAGATCTCATATTTCATTGTCAGCCCCACTACAACATTCGAACTCATGTTTCATTCTCAATCTCGTGTCGACATTCAACATCCGTTTTCATTCCCAACCTCGTGTTGGCATTACAGCTTTTCTTTCAGTTTTAGTTTTACGTCTACTAAATCTCTTGTTTAACTCGCGGTCCCAATATCGACATAGCATCATTTCATGTTAAATTCCCAGTCTCGTATCGACATTTAAACCCTGTCTCAGTTCCCTATCGACTAAATTTCCTGTTTTACTCTCAGTCCAGACTTGTAAGAGGAATTATGAATAACTGCAGCATAAAGGTTGTCGATATTATAAAATTAAAATAAACTATTATACTAGGGACGTTCAATATATAAGTTTCCCTGTGTTTTAAAATATTGTATAAAACAATTACATTAAAAAGAAGCACATGGTTGACAAGCGCCATCCTTCGTCTACAAGGAACAACAATCGATTCGTTATCAGACGTGAAGGCGCATGCGCTCAAGGGCGAAAAGTAAATGCTTGTTCGGAAAACGAGGGCTCGCGTCATAAGGAGTTCAGAAGCATGGATGCTAAGAGCGTTCTGCTGATGAACTTTTTGTAACGAGGAATTGAAGAATTGGAGTGGGAACGGCTGCCTCACCCTCCATACAGCCCCGATTTAGCACCGAGTGATTTCCATCTTTTTCCGGTGTTAAATTCTGAATTGCAAGGTTACCATTTTTGAAACAGATGAAGAAGTCAAGCGGCATGTGAGAATAGTGCTCAATAGCCAGAGCCCTGATTTTCCTGCAAAGGGTATGGACAAATTGGTGCAACGGTGAGGCAAATGCCTGAATCTCTAAGGGGATTATGTGGAGAAGTGAGGAAGGATCCTCCTACACATGTATGTATAGTTTTCTAATGTATCTAAAAAATATTTTTTTTACAGCATACGGAAACATATATTGAACGGACCCACTTCTTTTCATCTCACAACTGTTGTATCCCTTGAGCAGCCTTCCGAATAGTTCTCCCCAAAACTGTTTCTGCTGTTTGATAGTTACATTACCGTAGCTCATTTGGCCATCAGAATAACAGTTATTATTAAGAAGAGGAAGTATAATCCCTTATATCCACCTAATCTCACCTTAATTTTCTGTGCCCACCCTAACATTTTAACAAAAGCCAAACTTATGCTCATTTTGGCGCAGCCACAAAAAGTCCTAATAGTCCTCCCTCCCCCTCTGGACTTAAAAATTCTGTATAATTCTTAATTTTTGTCTGCTCTCATTAAGTATACCCCGTACGGGTATAAAAACTGCAAGGAAAAAAAATACCTCAAAATTTGTCTGGAATGACTAAAAACAAACATGGAAAACCCCATTCAAAGATCTGTCACAGGATTTGAAGCTGCAACAGCCAGATTACGAGCATTGTTGCGGTTCTTACTGTCTTGTTTTCATTGCACTTTAGACGCACTTTCCACAAGGGAGGTAACTGATACTTTATAACCACCCTGTGGCGTTTCGAACAAATTTCACTCGCGTCTGAAAATTATCTCACCAGACTTGTAAGATATTCAAAGATCAAAATACCGTTCCTCCAGTTGGCAACCCGCCCTGTCATTCAACCTCCCTTCCAGATGCATTCCCTTCTCATTTTTCAATCGCATCCACGGAATTCCGTCTCCCCCACGGAGGCGAAATTCAATACACAAGCGGAGTCAATATCCAAGATTCCGTCGATCCAGCAGACACACGCTGTGAGCAACCTATCTCTAGCTTTCCCTAACTTTCACCCGAGAGGATAACATTTTCCAGCAGAACAGAACTTAGCCGAAGTATCTTCTCTTCCCAGGAACTCTTCGGATGTCGATATCCTGGGCTTGAAAACATAAGAGGGTATCGACCTTTATATCTTGTACATATTTACTGTTTCTACATACAATAGCTACTCTAAGAATGCAATGCTAAACTAAACTGAACTAAACTCCACGAAGCAACAACTTTCTGGGTCTGCCAGAGCAGTTTCTTCATTGAGTCACGTGTGGTCAGCGCACTGAGTCCCATCGCCGCTGTTATACGACTTTCATGACAGATCCCCGATACTTATTATTTTCAAGTAGCTTCCCAATTGTTCCCACGACGCTGGGTTAACGCATAAAGTCTGGAGACTCCCAGTGCGAATCGAACCCGAAACCTCCCGCACCAAAGGCAGGTGCGCTAACAAAAAAAAATGCATATTGGGGTTAAGGGAACATTTGTAAGATTGGGAGATAGATAGTGTAGACAAATTTCGTAATTCATGAAGTGCGCCAGGGACTTCCAAAATGTTCAATTTGGAGGGAGGAACTATTCAATTAATTTTGCATCAGACTTTATTTTGAACACAACATAATATCATCATAAAGAAACTGAAGCTACGATTTTAGTTGAAAGTTGCCTACCTGAAGTGGGTACACTGAAGTACAATTCTTTGTTTCCTTAATAACAATGTAAAATATCGTAACCATTAAGTTATTGTGGGAGCACAATAGCTGTGGCATATATCATACAGTTTATTCTAGATAAAACAGAGACATCTTTGGAGAAAATAGGAAGTTAAAAGCTGAAATTTCTCAGACAACCTTTCCTTCAAGCAATTCTTCGCCAGGAAACGGAAAGATAAATATTGACCTGCCGTTTGGAAGTGAATAAAAAAGAAACACAGCGCATAAGCCAGTTTATCTCCTTCCATATAAGGTAAATAGAGCTCGAATCTACCTTCTGAAACGTAATCTCGTGTTCTAAAGAAATTGCTTTACTTTTTTCGGCTAAAACTACACCTTTTTTTTCCTGTCTGATCTTAAACAGCAAACGCCTGTGCGTTTTACTGTCAATAACAAAGCATTAATTGAAGAAGAAGAGGTGTTTGCCAGGGTCAAATACCGCTATCTCGCTCCTTTGAATAACAATTTAATCAAAGGAGGCAGTGTTTATATGTGCCAAGGCTGCCTAGCGTTTTCCAATATATTGAAGCGAAGCCATAAACAGCCCTCTCTCGGCCTCATGGGTGAACTTTATTGCCAGCAGCTTCAATAAGCTAAATCAAGCTGTCAGAAGATAAGAAGAATATGAAAACAGATATGCTGTAAGCTGGCTACCCGAGATATATTCAGATATCATTCATTTTGACGGGATGTCAGGCCATTATTACGGAAGCTGAATGGAATTAGTGGAATTCGCAGCGACGGATGGGATTCTAAGAATATGCAGCCACTCTTCCTAGTAGATATTTCGCTATCGTTTCAAGGTAAACAATAGTAGAGGATGCAGTTGCAATTGAACGGAATTGACACAATACTGTTCCAAGAATTGCTCTTCCCAGGAGAGAAAAAAATATTGAAAGATTTTTTTAGAGAATAACATACACACACGATACTTAAAATAATTCACAGAATGTATACGTACATAAAGTTATTTCTGGTAAATTTGACTTGTGAAATGTTCTAAGAAATTTATAAACGGTTTTCCATGCCCCAACATTCAAAGACAGCAATAGCGTGACTCTGTGACAAACAATTTAGAGGAACGTCTGGGTCGGAGATTGGAGATATTCATTTATTTATTTGAAAAATCCTGAATACAGAAAAAATCCATTTTATATCAGGACATCAACAGAGAAAAAATAAATTAACAAATGAGAAGCACGGGCGCACAAACACGCATATATAACAAGAACAATAACAACTAGGGCACAACAAATATTAATTGCTCTTCAGCTGCTTGATGCACGCCGTTCTGAAAGTCTGCTTGGATAGATGGAAGCCTGGCGGATTTGAAGATGCCAACGAATCTTAAAACTCGCTACAAATAATTTTATGACAGCCCAATTCTTTTCATATTTATTATGATCATTGTTTTTGTGTATTATTATTTTACGTCTCTTTTGGCTGATCGCGACGATGAATATGAATGATAATTATATAAAACTGTTAAAGGGACACTCGCAATGAAACGTTCATGGCTAGGCCAGGATTCAAGGCCGAAACTTTTAGTGGTGAGAGTAGACAATTTGGTACTAGTTTTATTACAACCCCCTCACACTCAGCATTCTCCTTATCAGATTATAAATTCTGGAAAGCCCAGCCACACTTTATAAATTGCGAATCTGTTTATAACACACACACAAACAGAGAGAGATCAAGAAAATGAAAATAGGACAAACATTAAAAAAAGAGGACATTTTTAGATTTCACAAAAGATTTTACAGAAGTGTTATACTATATATTTTGGTGCATGACCTGCCCTAGCTTCCTGCGTATACAATGTTAACTCAGCAGATGAGGAGGTGGTATGGCCCAGACTTCCACAAGCACGGAGAATGAAATAGGCGAGGAGTCCGGGGGGGGGAGTCAGTACTTGATTGGATTGTGTGGAGACAGCGAGTGAGGGCTCGATTAGTGAGAGCTAGTGTGAAGGCGACCTTGCAACATTAGCGGCAGGTATGTGTTTCCTTATTAAATAGCATCAATACAGTGCGAATTGTTATATCTCACCTTTTACTTCCATTAATTGTATACGTAATTGGCGCAGAGACTCGCTTGGGGATAATTCCTGAATATCACGGGCCATTATATAGACCGCCCCAAGGGGCTCTGTACAATTTATATTCATTAATTTATTTCTGAATTCTGATATCATGAAGCTCAAATCAAACAAAACTGCAGCGTCTCGCATATTCTTAACTATTGTTAGAAACGTATATCGCAAATGCTTTGAAATCAAAATCTCACGCGATGCGGCGGCGACAACAAAGAGGCGGAAACGTTCAAGAATTTTTATTTGTTGGAAGGAAAGAAAAGTCTCCTGTGGAACAATATTAACAATTATTTACAAATATAAAATTTTGTTACGAATCTTGAAGTTTGTCAGTTGTCTATATCCCAAAAAAGAGGACATTTCCCCATTTTCCTAAAAATCCGGCCGGATCATTTTTAGGACCCCAAAAAGGGAACATGTCCGGGTAAAAGAGAACGTCTTGGTAACCCTCACTGAAAAGGAAAAGGAAATGGGACAACAGAGAGGAAGAAAGGAAGAAACGAGGTAAGGAATGAGTTAAAAGAAAGAAAATGGAAGAGAAACAAAAAAGAATGAGAGAAAATGGAGAAAACAGAGAGAGAGATAAAGAAAAGAATAAAAGAGGGAAGTGAGAAAAATAGAAAGATAAATAATGAATGAATGCGTAAGAATATGAAAAGGAAGGAGACAAAGAAATGGATAAAGTGTGTTACCCTGCCCCCGTATCAGGGCAACAGTGTCTCTTTTCCGTATTGAAATTTTTATTAATATGTTAATTAATTGGGTAATCAAGTGTATAAACATATATATGTGTGATTAGTGTAAATCAATTTATTATGCATTTTTAGGTTCGTATTTTTCCATGTATAAATACCATGTAGCTCTCTGTTCTTTCTTCGTGTTTCGAACGTTCAAAAAAAAGGCGGTCAGTTTAGCTGTTAGAGATTAAAAATTTTGAAAGAAGGGCTGTTGGCAACAGACGCCAACAAAACATATATAAACTCCCAGATGAGAGTGGGGCAGGTCGGCTGTTGGAACTGAGACTTGGAAGGGAGAGGTTGTTTTTGCTTCGGTCAGCTAGGACCGGAGGACAGGTCTCCCGAAACGGATGCTGTAAGAGATTGGATTGCCGGGCAAGCTAGTGCCTTGGTGTCCAGTTTACAGGTAAAAAGGTAGTTTGTACTGCATGTTATTTTGAAGTAATTACGGTGCGCCGGGCAGCCTAGTGCCTTGTCACCGTGGAGGTTGAGAAATGTACACGTCGGGCGACCTCGCGCCTGTTAAGACGTTTCTTGGAGTAATGCGAGTCTACCTTGTGACAAGCGTACTCCAGATGTAATTCATGAAATGTAAAGCATCCAGGTACAAACAATAGAGATTCCAACATCAAAATAGAGTTTTGGCCCGATAATTAGAGAAATGAACGTTCGGATACGACTTGTATATACTTCAAATTTTACGGTAATTAAACTATAGAAAGAATCCAAAATTTCAGTTTTTAATTTCACAGATGCTGGACAAGGTAATTTATCTCCTATAGCAAAAAGGTTTCGCAAAAAGGTTATCCGTTGTCTCTTGTAGTTAATTATATAATTATGTTGACTTGTAGCAAACCACGTGCATTGTCGTACAAAGAAAGATGTAAATCTGAGCCGAGTACGAAGTGCACAGAACCTCGAGTGCGGAGGTAAAGTGTGGGGGAGAGCAGGCTAGTAACAAGTGAAAGTAAAGTAGAAACAAAGATAGAATAGCACAGCAGATCTGAGACTTTGGGAGAAATAGATCGTTCAATAATAAACACGAGGTTCACGTTGAGAGTTCCCAAGTAATAAGTAATTCCAAGAAAAACCTTGTCACTATACTAATTTAGCAATGACTTCATAAGACCAAGTGGTGATCTGTTCAGAAGGTCGAAGCAAGGGGAATGAGAAATGAAAAATCGGGGAAATCCCGATTCTTCAAGACATCCAGTTTAATCTACTGTAATGCTCTACTTTGTGTTGTGTGATGAAACAATAGGGTGGCCTTACACCCAATCAACGTCCTTCCCATGTAGTATACATCTTGCGACTGCATTCTTGGAAGCTAACGAGGCTCTGGTGCTTGAACTTACAGTCAAGCTAGTTCTCTGTGGACTTGCGTGTTGATCTGTCTATTGCTCTTACGTGTGACCTGAGCCTGTCAACAGTTCCACTTTATATCCTTATAATGGCATTTTCCTCGTCCGATATTTTAGAACTTTGAGTCTTGATAAAGAGCATGATACGTTTTGGTAAAGATATTCGTTATGCTCATTTGCGAAACCAATTCTTTATTTTGTATCCGTATTGTGAGGGGTGCAAAAACAAATAGCCAATCGCTGACGCGCCCATTAAACAGTTCATGGTGTAACACCATGTTTAACTTTAATAGGGCCGGCCCCCGTGGCGGAGTGGTTAGCACACAACGCTACGACGCCATTGGTTTCGGATTCGAATCCCGCCTGGACATGGGTGACCTTTGTGAGTGTCCCTTCATCAAGATCATCATATCATCACTCACCCCTGGGCCTCCCCGATGGCGTCGTCGCCTTGTAATTAATCAAGGGGTCCCGGGTTCTATACCCGGAGGAGGCACATAGTGGTTCGGATCCCACTTTAAACTGTAGGTCCAGTCCCGATAAGCCTTACAGTGCATAAAGTGGACTTAAACACCAACTCAATCAATCATCACTCACCCTCACCGTCACAATTAGCCAAAAGTGACAGAAGAGCGACGCTAAATAACAAAAACTACAAATACATTATATATATATAAACATGGTGTGGACAAAAGTTTCCCCTGAAACCATAAGGGCTGATGCGCCCAAAAAAAAGCTAGCTCCAAACAATGAAGAAATCGCAAACATCATCTTGTGAATGACGGATGCCCGCTAACGTTACGAAAGCGGAAGTGACGTCATCATAAACAAACAGGAACTTTCTGCCATGAACCGCCTTTATTCGTACGTGACTTTCTCCTCAAAGTAGAGGGATGAAGTGCGTCATACGTGGTTTACAGCGCTCGTAAAACTGGAAGGGAAGAAAACTCAACCGTCGTGGTTCCAAATTCACCGCCAGGGGGACCATAAGTGGCTCACAGATATTGTTCTCGTGGGTCAATTCTTATGAACTGCACTGTTTATAATCACTCATAAAAATATAATTTATTGTTGCTGTAGCAATCAGAAAGGATGCGAAAGAACTTTAGTGTTATTTTATTAGAGTGTATTCACGTTCACAACACTTATATTTAATCTTCAGGTAGTCAGTGAGCCTATAAGCCGCTTCACTCTGCAGAAGGATGCGCATTACTCTCTTGAGCATGCGCAGACGAACAAAAACTGCAAATGGGAGGAGCTTAGTGAAACAGACTCGCACTGAATATGAGCCACGGATGTTAACAAATATGTCAGTTAAAGCATGCTTATTATAGCCGGCCCCCGTGGCGGAGTGGTTAGCACATTGCGCTACGACGACAGGGGTCCCGAGTTCGAATCCTAGCCTGGGCATGGATGATTGTGTGTCCATTCATCAATTTCACCATATCATCACTCATCCCAATCTTCGCAAATTAGCCAAAAGTGGCACAAAAAGCAAAGTAAAATAAATCAAATCTAGTGTTGCCCACGAGACGAGACTTTGGCCTGTCTCGTCTCGTGGAAGTCTCTTGGAAATGCTGTCTCGTCTCGAAAATATTCGTTTGTCTCATGACACATGGTCAATCTCGTCTCGTCTCGAATTTTTTAAAGCCTGTCCCGTCTCGTCCCGTGGACAACACTAATCAAATCAATCAATCAATCAATAAAGCATGCTTATTCTTTGGTTTCCTGTGGGCAATTTACCGTCAGGCTTACCGCAGTGAAACAGATGGAAGGACGAGTCCATAAAAATCACTTCCTGTAGAGTATCATCTAATGTGTGCAATATAGAACTTTATATCTGTAAATTTAGTATAAATTTTATAATTGACTTTGTATAATGTCTTCTACCAGGTAAATTTCCAAATTTTGCACGAGTGTATCAGGCCGCCATGTTGAATATTGCGTCACGTGGCTACCTGACATTAATCTTGATTTTACGTTGTATTTTTTGAATACTACGATGTCGAAAATGTTAACAAACGTTTGGAAATAGTGTTTATGTTATTGTGTTTTCTCACATTAAATTCTGGAAACTGAAAAACCATTTATTCTTGCGTTTAAATGGTAGAATATGAAGACATAAACATGTTATTTGTATTTAAGACAGTTTGAATAATAACCAACTGAATTTTATATCCGTTATTAGTAATAAAAATAACAAGTTTTGTGATTATTTTTGTAACTTGAAATGAATGATGCCAAGACCGCCCACAGGATTTTTTCTCAGAGGGGCAGAGTAAGATTTCATACATTGCCCATCAGTCATAGAAACTTACATTTTACTATTATTATTATTATTATTATTATACAAATCATGAAATTGAAATTGACTTGAAAATACTTTGGCATTGTTGACAAGTTCAGGCTTGAGTCTACCATTTAAATAGAACCTGGATTCGCCTTGCTTTATTTCCATAAACATCTATCACTTTGTTGAAGAAGGGTTCTTAACTTTTCTCTATCACGCACCTCCATGGTTACGGCAGCCAACATGATTCTAAATATGTCTGGTGGAAACGTTCAATAGCTATTTTATTGGATATGGTAGTGTAAGTCAATCCTGTACACCACAGAAAACAATATTATTTGCAATAAAATATCGCTACAATTTCTACATTCGAATTACATTAACCTTTTCCAGTTCTCTCAGGGGAGCAAGAACCCCCGCTCCCCTCTGCGGACGTCCTTGGGATCTGTTCAACCCACCACTCTATGTCTACGAAGTGGCTGAAAAGCGACGCTAACAACAAAAATACAAAATACAAATACAAATACAAAACACTAATAACCGGAAGTGTAGGATTTGTACAACAAACTGCGCATCCATTGGCTCCGACGAACGGACAGAAATCGTTATACAGAAGCGGAGCAATGAAGCGAAAAAACAATATTGACGAAAGCTCATCCGCGGCGAGAAAGGATGCTCGTGCATGGCTGAGGGGGCGAACCAGCGTTCGCTTTCAATTTATCATCCGGCTGGCTGGCTCTTGATCCTGCAGAACAAATGCGCTGGTTCCGTTCCAAGTTTAACCAGCACTGGTGGTCTGCAGGTGAATTAACTATTTCTGAGCGAGGGAATTGGCGACGGAAGATTGAAATCATTGTTAAACAAAAATAAACAAATGAGTAATTGAGTGTTGGCTTGTTTCACTTGGAGGTGTCGTGTGTTTAAGAATGATGAAGTGTAGTTATCCAGTGAGCATTCATGAAGTTTTCATTCGCTGAGGATTCATAAGCATTAATAATTTTATTCATCAATTCAGGACTGACGAAGTAATCACACAATAAAGTTTTCATCCATTGTGCATTGATATTTATACACTGAGCACTGATAAAGTATCGATCCATTAAGTATTGATGTAGTAGGTTCATCCATTAAAGAGTGATGATGTATTCATCCACTGAGCATTGATATAGTAGATTCATCCACTAAGCATGTAGTAGGCTCATCCATTGAGCATTGATGACAAAATCGTCCCTTGAGCATTGATGATTCATTCATCCATAACGCATTGTTGTAGTAGATTCATCCATTGAGAAGTGACGAAGTTGATCATTGATATAGTAGATTCATCCAATGAGCATTGATACAATAGATAAATAGATTGATTGATTTAGTTGATTTTATTTCACTTTTCTACCACTTTTGGCTAATCGCGAAGATGAGGATAAAACATTGTGATAAGATTAGGTGGATGAATGGACAATCGTGAAAGACAACACGAGCCCCACAGAGGACTATACTGGCTGCGAGTCTAGACGCCAGAGACTCGCTAGTCTGCAAAATGCAGTCCAGGGTGTACTACGTGGAAGGGAGGTTGATATTTGGATGTCTTTGAAAACGGTTGATGTAGTAGTTTCATCCACTAACCTTTGATGTACTACGCGTAGATTCATCCATTGAAAAATGATGACGTATTCACCCATTGGGCATTCACGCAGTATTCGCCCGTTGAGCATCGATGTAGCAAATTCATTCAATGAGCATTGGAAAAGTTTTCATCCATTGATCACTGTTAACACATTCATCCGATGTAAGTTGATAAAAATATTCATGCATGGAGCATTGTTTATCCGTGAGCACTGATGTAGTAGGTTCATTCTCCATCGGGCGTTGATGACGTATTCATCCCCTGAGCAGTGAATGTGGTTAGGTTAGTGTCAGAGGCATACAGGCAGTCAGAATTAAGTTTCGTTCCATCAAACGTATATTTTTCTGAACTAGGTATGAGGTAAAAGCAATCAGGAAGTTAGAATGAATGTTCGCTCTATTTGTTGATATTAAGATTTGTGTCAAAGAAATATTGGTAGTCAGTAAATAAAGAAGAATTTTTTGAACTGTCAATTTATCTTTGCAGTGAAATATCGAATGAGTTAGAGATTATAAGAATGTAGGAGGCCAGATTCACTAACAGATCTTTATTGTTTATAATCAGAGAAAAATTAAAGGAAAAATCAAACGAAACTCATTGTGTAAAATTCAGAATGCCACGATACTAAATCTTCTCATAGGAATTGGATACGAAAACGTATGGTGATGGTGTTGTTATCAGAAGAACGATGTCTGCCTGACCTCAAACTGCATTACCAAATTTGTCCAATTTGAATGCATATGCACTTTGGCCCTAAAGTTATATGCTCTGTGGCAATTGGGTCTATTCGGAGCACAGCTGGAATTCTATCTCCGACGCAAGCAATAAGATAGGATGAGGGACGTTCGTCGTAAATGTTTTTCGGAACGCCTCATTTGAATGCAACGGACAATTTAGTGTGAAGAGTTGTGGAACCTCCCTCTACACTCAGGAAAATGAGCCACGAATTGAAATCCCCCAGGATACTCCTGAAGGACTCCACGAACCATGCGCTTCCGTGACAATTTGCATCTCTTCCCATCTCTTTTTTTTTAACCTCTTCCTCTCTCTCTCTCTTCTTTCTCTCGTTCGCTTCACATCCCTCTCTTATCACTATCGCATACTCACTCCCTCTTTCTCTCACATGGTTTTCCCTTTATGAAGCTTTTTACGCTCTTCTGATTGAAAAAGCAGCGAAAAACCTTGTCTGCTAATATTCCAGCATAGATCTCACAGTGGTGGTTTTGAAGCCAAAGTCAAACAGCTTTCTGCGTTAAGGTCTGTTAAAAACACTCTGTAAGGTGGTCTTCAGTGAAGAATTACATCATATAATCATTTATTTCAGCTAATAATAATAATAATAATAATAACAGGTAAATTAGTACAGCTTTACTTGAATGTGCTTCATTAAATTCTCAGTGGAGATAAGATGTAATTTTTTTAGTGAGAGGGGCATTCCAGTAACTTCGGAAGCATCAGCTGTTATACATAAATTGGCAGATTTCAGTTTGTGTGATTCTTTTAAGTCCGCTTTATGCACAGATACGCTAATCGTGACTAGACGTACAGTTCTGAACTACTACATGCCTTCACCGGGTATTGAACCCGGGACCGCTTGATTACAAGATGACGGAGTTACCACTTGACGGTCAGTTTGTGTATGTTACAACTGAATAATACAGAAATATGAATAAATATAACGCTCTTCTGCTCGTGTGATATAATCGTTATTTTTAAGATTGTTCTGAAACCTCGAGAAGAGCTAAGGGTACGGTTTTTCAATCTATGATTTTTTTTCATGATTTCGAAAAAAGGAAGAGGGAATGTTTAGAATGCTGCTAAAAAGTTATTTCTATCATTCCTTGCATTTTCTGTCAGTCGTACAGTTTCCGAACAGAAAGGTCTACGAGTTGGCATGAAAAGGAGAAAAACGTTGACGAAAGCATGAATGTAGCGTAAGCAATGCTTTTCTCATGTAAATAAAATCACCACATTCCTTCTCCCGGCCCTTTTCCTCCCCTTCCCGCGACGGCCCCCAAAACAATGTTGGGAACTTGGTTGCATTGCCAAGAATCTCGGGGGATGCTTTGCATACTTGAAATGACCAATGTTCCGCGTGTTCCCCTAAGTTAATACAGCGGAGCCTTGTTTAAGGCAACAATAAACTGGCTCGCGAGCTCTTAATAAGTCGAATATTCTCTGCCCTACTTCCTGCAAGCGGGCTGCTGCTCCAGAGCGACGCTCTCGGAAGTTTTTTGGTCCCTAACTTCCGTGATACTCTATTATCTTCACCCTTTGAAGACCAACGCGAAGCAAGTGGGCTAATGTTGACGAAGTGGAAGGCTTTTGTGGAGATTTGGCTGGCTAAGATCTCCACCAACTTCCACTGTGTGGTACAGAACATAATTCTTTCACTTTTGCCACACGCAATTAGCACCAGTTGCAGCCATACTGAGAGCTCCAACGTGAGCTGGATGGATTTAGGACTTTTTCGTGCTAGGTAATTTTGGAGACGGACATTTGGTGCTTAACAAAGTCTTTCTCCTTTATCTTTTGCACAGCCCTTCTTTACCCCTGACCTCTGGCGCATAATATAAATGATAAAGTTGTGAAATTTGTGAACGAGCATATTCGTGCAGCAGACATTTGTGGATTGAACTGTACAGTGAAATAAAGAACATTGCCAGCGAAACGCAACAAAGCAGTCTGCCATCCTATTGAAACTATTTTAAAAAACACTATGCATCCTTGGATCTTTGTTGCCTTCCGGAAGGTTCGTCAACATGTTATTATTTTCCTTTTTGTAATACTAATAAACTTAGAGGTTTCCTAATATATTAACACCTTATTGTACTATTTATGACAAGTTAGCGTATTTAGTATTTAACTTATGCATTACAATAGTATCTAAAGAAATGAGAGTGTAATGCAGTTAAATGGGCCAAGGCTTAGAGCACTGCCAGTATACACTTTATCAATATTGGCCTTTTATCCATCACGAATTAGTTTCTTCCCATCTTGAGAGGCACTCACTAATAAAGCCATTTTCTAAGTGATTAGGAAGACATTCAGCATATACAGTCACTGAAAGTGAATCAGGGGTCAGAGGTGAAAGGGTCTTCAAAAGTGCTAGAAACAAAATGAACAGATATGAAATCATATGGCATCAAAACGTACGAACACCAAAATTAGATAGCACCAAAATTCTCGGCACCAAAGTCTGCGGTAGCACAGTCGTTTCTTGAAAATTCCTCTGCTTTCCAAAAGTTATGCCTGCTTCACAATTCCTTCTAGAGTATTCTGGTGAACTCCTGTGCGGTTTTCTTTTGCTGTTGTCTAGATGTCTGTGGTGGAAATGGAATTACTTTGCCACAAAACAAATACGTAGACAAAAGCGAAAACAATTAACACGAAAGATCCATTTGATGCTCTAGAAGTAATGCTCAGTGCGGTCTTAACCTACCCATATGTTTATTTTCCCCTGTGAAAGTTTACTCACTGTGCAAATACCAGTGAGTAGGTAAGGTTTTGGCATTCATATTGTTTTCCTGACGTCATGCATCAAAGAGCGAGGCTTGTGCTTGAAGTGTGTATGAAAAGTAAAGCCCTACTTATCTCATCTTAAAACCAGCTAGACAGAAAAGAAGGTATCGAATACTGCTTGATTATTGCCAAACTTTCTGCTATCGAAATACCATAGTAAAGTTGAAATCTAATAATAGCATTCGCGGGGGGGGGGGGGGTATAATTTTCGAATGGAAAAAATAGTTTGAACAAACTATTCTCAGGATTGAGCACGTAAGAAGAAGAATCAAACTAAGTATTCTTTATGTAAGTTACTAACAAATTTCAGAAATGAATGTTGATTCGTCGAAAAATGTTGCCAACTCAGTTGAAAAATGTTGCCAACTCAATTGAAAAATGTTGCCAACTCAGTTGAAAAATGTTGCCAACTCAGTTGAAAAAATTGTTACTTTAGTCTTACGTTTCGAGTTCCCTTGCAATCGTAGGTTGCCAACCCTGAACGGGACCATGCTTCTCCAGCCGTCTCTGTTCTCAGACGTCGCATCGCCCGTTGTCGAGTTTAATCTTCTTCTCTGGCTGTCACCGTTCGCATTTGTAACGGAAACAGTGCTGATCGCTATCACGCCTTCGGGTGTTTGATTGATAGCGTCGGAACGTTCCTTCTGACAGTTGAAGGCGCAAGCTTCGGAATTGAGAACCGGGCTCTTTCCTCAGGAGACAAATCTACATTCGCCAGGAACACCTGCTCCTTCCCATGCGGACCTCTTATCTCTTCGAAAGCGCAAGCAAACTCTTGCTGCATCAGAGCTACCGAACATCAACGTCATCGTTGGGTAGGTAATCGAATGTTTCTTTCTAAGGGTTATACTTGTAGGTAGGAGAGGCGTTGCTACTTGGGGGGAGGGGGTAGCACTCTCTTCTGCCCAACCAAATTGTCTAAAGGTGAAAGTTTACGTAAGGAACATTTATAGTGGGGCAAAGAATACATATACAAATGCATAAAAAGAGAAACAAGAGGGGAAATGGAGAGAAAGAAATACCGGAAGGATTACATGAAACAGAATAAGAAACAATGGGAAATGACAAAGAGAATGAGAGATAGAGGAACAGCGGAAGAAAGGGGCAAGAACGAAAGATCTGGAAAACAGAGGAAGGAAGAGAGTGTAAGAGCAAGGAAGAGAAATGAAAGGCAAAGAGAAACGAAAACAAAGTGTAAGAGGAAAAGAGAGCAAAGAAAAATAAACAGTGTAAGAAAGAAATAGAGAATAAAATGAGAAATATGAGAAACGATGAAAGAGAAAATAGGTAAACAAAGCAAATAAGAAAGAATGTGCCATAAAGAATGAGATAGACACAGAGGAAAGAAATAAAGAAGAAAATAGTTATATCAAGCAAGAGAAAGAGTGGAAGAGAAATAGAAGAAGACAGAAAGCATACAAGAAAGAGAAAATAGATATAAAGAAAGACGGCGTAACAAAGAGAATGAGGGGGAACAGAAAAAGAGTGTGTGATAGAAGAAATGAGACAGAGGAAAGAAAGAGAAAGAGGTACAAAAAATGGCAAGAAAGAAAGCGAGACAGTGGGAGAAAGAAAACTGAAGAGAGAAAGTAAAGAAGGAAGAGGAAATAGAGACAGAAAGCGTAACAGAAGGAAAAGAAAGAGGAAACCGAAAAGAGGAAAATTGTTATGAAAAAATAGAGAAACATGAAATAAATAAAGAGAGTCCCTCTAAGACAGGCAAACATAACAGAAACAAATTCCACCGCAAAATTTCGTGAGATCAAGATTTGTGAAATCAAATCTCACACTTTCGAAATTCCCTGGTGACACCAAATCGCCAATAGTAGGAAGACATGAGGAGTAAAGCCCGTCCAAAATGACATAGATATATATAGATTACTACTAAGTGGGACTTCGCGAAGTAGAAATGTTCTAAGAGAGAGAGAGGAGGGGGTGGAAGTAAATGTGATGAAGAGAGTGATAGAGAAGGGAAATAAGAGAAGTGAGAGAGAAAAGAGAAACGAAAAGGAGAGTAAAGAAGATAACGAAACAGAAAACGCGAAAGAAGGATAGTAAAACAAATGAGTGGGAAAATAAGGCGACAATCTGATAAAAAAGCAGGAGAAAAACTATAAAAATAAAAGAGAAGATCCAGTGAGTAATTTTTGCTTACTTCAAAGAAAGATAAGCAGTGGCGTGCCCAAGGAGGGGTTGGTGGGGATCATAATCACTCCCTTTGATACAGTATAAAAAGGAACGTCAAGGCAGGAAAATATGGCTAAGTGAAAGATGACTGGTAATAAAGTATAGGTAACCCCTTGCTTTCAAAAATTCTTGGCACAACACTGAAAATAAGTGACCTCTTTTGACTCTTCTGCATCTTAAAAGAAACTGTCAAGGATGGTCGAAATTCGATTGATGTGACCTGAATAGGAAGGCTTTGCCTTGTTGCGACGATAAATGGTGAATTTTAGGAAAAGCCAGGTGCGTTTTACTTAGTCCGATTAGCTCCTATGAAGTTGACGCACATGGAGCAAAAAATCTGGCCATTAGTAATACTTTAGCAACAGCTAACGTTCACATTCGTACCTCCAAATGTCCTCTGCTTGCACTACGCTCCTGAACACATACACGGATTTAGCCAGACACAAAAATAAACCGGTTAACTCCACGTGCCGTGAACATATAAGCTTAAAATTGAAATGTTAAGGATCACAGCCCGACATGATTTACGCTTCCTCGTTGGACCCACAACTCCCAATCAGTTGACTGTGACAGCCATCATTTGTCGCATGGAAAATGGAATATTTTCTCCTCTGTTCATTACCTTTTGCTGTGAATCCTTCCGCGTCCCTTTTTTATCACGGTATTTGTCCCCCTCCCCCCATTCGCAGGCAAGGAGGGAGGGGAGAGGGAGCACACTTTATTACTCAATTTGCTGTTCTCTTTTTTTGATTCTCGCGAGACATGGGAAGTGGATGGGGGCGGCGTTTGTGGTCCATGTACGCACGTGGATGCTGAGGTAGGGGAGAACTAAACAAGGAACGTGGAACAGCGTGGAATACGTCAACAGGAGCTTTGTTCTGTAGCATCTCGAAGCATGCGTTCTGTGTGTAGTGTTTTTACGAGAGCACGCAACGTTATAATGGAAACGCAAACTATTCAAATGCACCGTTCTCAGTAAAAACTAATCTCATCAGTCAATATGTGATGCATTTTGTGTTGTTCTTGTTTTTACGTCAATTTTCTGTTTTTTTCTCGCAAATCGGCACGATGATTAGATGGAATTGAAAGAGAATTCCATATGCTTTCAAAGTTCATTTTGTTTAAAATCCACTTTCATGCTCAACCGTTCTAGAAGGGAGGAGGAAATGCGTTGCATATGCAATATGCGATGCATTTTATGTTGTTCTTGTTTTTACGTCGATTTTCTGTTTTTCTCGCAAATCAGCACGATGATTAGATGGAATTGAAAGAGAAATCCGTATGCTTTCAAAGTTCATTTTGTTTAAAATCCACTTTCATGCTCGGCCGTTCTAGAAGAGAGGGGGAAATGCGGGAGCCCCAGCTAGCAAAATTTTGCAAAGCATCCCCCGAGTTGACACCATGTTAACTCCAGCTAACTCCAAGTCTCGACCAAACACCCCTCCCCTTCTTTTCCACTTCAAGCGCTGATGTTCCGGTATGCTAATTGGGACGAACTTATAGTTAAAAGTCGAAATCTAATATTGTGCAGTGTGCCCTCAACGGGAATCAAACCGGTGACCCTTTGGTTACAATGCGATAGCGTCACCAAGACATAATCTAGGAGGCCTTTAAAAAAAACATGTTTCTTTTAGAAGGAAAGCAAAGTAACTTTTGGCGTTAATTTCAATAGTAATTTCTGTAATTCTGTTTATTGGGGAAAAAAGGATAATTTTTAAATATTCAATAATATATTACTCTTCCCGCATAAAGGATACATCGTGGCGATTATCCAAAAACTGGAAGAAAAGCGACGGGAAAAAAGATAAATATAGAAACTATGTGTTGTTCGAAGTGCAAAATCTTATTTTCTTGATGATTTTAATACAATTTTGGGATATAAGGGTGGACGCTTTTTAAAGACACCGAAATGTTAACAACCTCTCTAACAGTAGTACCTCCTGCATTGCATATTGTAGACTAACGAGGCTCTGGCGTCCTTTTATCAATTTCATTTTATCATATTTCATCCTCACCGTTGCGATTAGCCAAAAGTAGCAGAAAAGGAAGTAAAACATATCAACCGGTAAGAATTTTTATATTTGTACGTAATATCTCGTGACAGAGAAGTGAACGAAACTTTCCCTTTGAAACCGAGACCATCACTCTCAACTCGAGACACGAGATGAAGAAAGAAGGACAATTCTCGTACAGGTACCATCTTTACTGCAAACTGTCACACTACTTCAATTAAATTTAGAAACAACATCCAAGTGGACTGTATACAGCAAGGTCATATATGGATCCAGAATTATGTGGTTCCAAGCATCCAACTCTGAAGGGTAACTTTGGTCTCGTACTTTGTAGCAGACTCCGGCAGATCCTCCTTCTCCAGGAAAACTTAAGGAAACTTCTCTGGAGGCAAATATTGGCTTAGTGGCTCAACGATCCGCTTGATTAGACACGGGAAGTAATGAATTTATATTTTCCCGCCACGGAAATCCATCTCCCTACAGGAAGAGAAACGAGAGAAAGGGGTTTGTTTACGTTAGGTTCCTAGAAAACGCATCGAAGGTCGCTGGAAGATAACTAACCACTGTAAACATGAGTGTTTTAGTATTATTTTTGGACTCTTTTTCCTCGAGGAGTGTCTATAAAGTTCCATGACTGCGATTCTCTTACTGGTACATCAACGACCTTGAAGAGTGTGTAATTAGTAGGGAACGGAACTTTATGTAAATAAATGTTTTTTCTGCGATAAGATAGACCCCCTCGTTTTTGCCAGAATTCTGATCATAACACAGGCAATTTTATTTTACATAAAAACACATATTTTCCAGTTTTCCGTATGTAAATACATATTTTGCGAATTTTCATTTTAAATACATAAAATCGCTCATTGTCTTCAGCTACCTCGAAATCGTCGAAGGAAAAAATGTTTATTCTCCGCACCTTTTTCATATCGAGAGTGTTAAGGTTTATTTTATTTTGTCTTTGAACACGCTCGCTGGCAGACTTCTGGCGCCTCGCCTACGATTCTATTGGGGGAAAATATTATCCCCACTGGATCTAACGCACAAGTGCTAACGTCTAAATGTACAGATATTTTTGGGAAAAACCAAGGTTTTCAAACGTTGTGCCAAATTGCATGTGTTTTGGAAGGAGGTGAAGTAGAGGAAGAGGAAGCTTTGGAAAACTTCAGCGTTAGTAGCATTCGTGCTTCAAATATGCAAGAATTGTTTCTTGTGACGTGGAGCGATCTTTCTCACAATATAAGATCCTTTTTAGAGATAATCGTCACAGATTTACAATGGAGAATTTGGAAAATACTATGGTGATCCACTGCAACTCTTCCAAAAAAATAGCTCACTAAGAGGTAAGCATTTAGAAACTGATTTCAGGTGTTTAAAATGCATGTAATATTTTGTTTTGTTACCAAATGTTTTTTTTATTTTTGTCACATATTTTCGTTTTTATCACATATTTTCAACATTTATGAGACATAAAAAAAAAAATTTCTGAGTTTTTTAGCACATAAAGTTCCGTTCCCTAGTAATTAGGTACAAAGATGATGTACAAAGGGCTCGTATTATATTTGTCATCGCTGCACTGTCAGAAATTTTCATCTATCATTCGTGCCATTAAGATGAATATTGATACAACTTCTGCCTCTGACTGTACACGTATAAGATGAAAGGAGGAAGGGCTTCGTTACTGGACTATCCAGGTACAGGTCTCGGGTAACCGAGGACTGTTTCATGAAGACTGGTGGCGCCATGATTCGTTAAACGTGTAAGTAGAAGGTTGTATTACTAGGGTGGGCAAGTTTACATGCAGACATTATGTAAATTTTGCACACTTGTACCCAACTCGTTTAGTCTTCCTCTCCATATATTTATCTCTCTCCACCCTCCGTCTGTGTTAAACCACCCTCTTCTTTTCGCCAGGTGTCCCGGGTTCGAATCCCAGCATGGACATGGGTATTCTTTTGTGAGTGTCCCTTCATTAATTTCATCATATCATCACACACAGTCATCTTTGGAATTAGCTAAAAATGGCAATAACAAAATAAAATAACATCATTCTTCCCTATCTCTTTCTGTCACTTCTATTTCTCATCAGGATATTTGCTGCAATTCCCATAATTATACACAATAACTTAAAGTAGCTTCATGGAACATTTTAGTTTATGATATCGGAATTTGTGGATATTCCAAAATCTTCAGACGAAAAAGAGAGAGAGCAGATCAAAATATGCGTACCTATATTTGGAAGCGATGAGCATCAGCTACCTCCGTGGCCGAGTTATCGACTCATGATTTCCCCACCAAAGGTTTCAGGTTCGAGTCCTGGGTGTTTCATCAGTTTCTTCTGATTCATCTTCATCGTCGTGTTTAAAGAGTGGCAGAAAAGTAAAGTGGGACAACTACGGACCAAGTAAATGTTTATTTCTCTGAATTTGTTGGGGGAGGAGCCCACACAGCCCCTTCCTTGGCGTCGTCCTTACCACGGCCTTAAAGTATAAGCTATCACCTTCATTCCCAGATCCGCCTGTCGTAAACGGGTCCGTTCCGCCCACATCACAAAAGAGAGAAGCGGCTGGCGAACATTCCCAGTTGGGCCAACAGGAAGAAAAGGGAATTTGAAGCGGAAATTACTTCCAAGTGATTACTCCCACTTAGACGCGGAATTTTTCTCCCCTCCCCCCCCCCCCTTCCTTGTTATCCTGCTGCCAATGAGCCGAGAGATTAAACCTCGAACCCAGCTCACCGGAACAATTGTTTCCAGGGCTATTCCAGCGGCCGCAGAGACCGGAGTTATGGTTGCGGATATTTCGGGAAGTTTCGTCCGGAAACGGCGATGGTCCACGATTTAAGGAGACCATTGCCATTCCTGTAACCCTCCGCTCCGCTCCCCCCAACCTGCCCCCGCTGGTATTAAGATGGAAGGCATCGAGTGTTGGGCGCGCCCTCTGGCATCCTAATGAGGATATAGGGCAGGGATCAGGAGGGGAGAAAGTTGTTGGACATACTTGAGGTTTGCTTCTAATAGAAACAAGACAAGAACCATATTTCGCTTGTATTAGGCTCGAAAGCATTTTCCTTAACATTTTTGCCATGACCAAAATGTGTAAAGTGAAAAATCTTATAGCATTTTCCGTATCATAACCAATCAGAAGCGACCTGTAGGTCACGAGTGTAATGGGGGCCGCGTGAGATGTAAACAATGTATCACTTCACATTTTTAAAAGCCGATAACTATTCAATCGAGAGGAATAACGTTTCCTACAAAACGGTATTAGGTACAAAGCAATGGCGCTGCTTAAATACATAACTTATAGCGTATCCAGTACACGTAAAGAAGAATATTTTTTCAATTGTAAACACCGGTGCACTCCCAATAGATGGCGTAACTCGACCCTTTCGTGCTGTATATATTGTACATTGTAATCGCAAAAGCTAACCAAAATGTTCCATGAAATGCTTCCTTGAAAAGTACTGTCTGTTATAAGATTTTTGGAAGCATTTACATAGCAGTTATGCTAGCAAAAAAAAATAAAATAAAGGAAATGCTTCTGTCTATAAGCGGGCCTTACTCATGAAGGCTGTAGCCTTAGTGGAAAAGGTATGTACTAACGCTGAATTTTCAGTGTCCATCATAGGCGTGCGCACGGGAGGGGTTACGGTGTGGAGTTAGCCCTCTTAATTGATTTGCTTTATTTTACTTCACCTTTTCTGCCACTTTTTGGGTAATTTGCGAACATGGGGATGAGTGATGATATGATGAAATTGATGAATGGACACTCACAAATATCCATGCTCAGGCCGGGGTTCGAACCCGGGACCCCTGGCGTCGTAGCGCGAAATAATTATGTAGATATTTTATCTCCGTTAATAAACAATAGTATACCCTTAAAAAAGATGAAACGTTTACAAGTAGATGTATTTCAGGATCTGGGTGTCCCATTTGTTATTGACGATGACAAGTCATGAGAAAATTGTTGTTATTATGCAACCATTAAAACGCATTGGAAACGTTGATTCCTAAACATATGTTCATTTTATTATATTTTGTTCTACGGGGAGAGTCAAATGAGTAAAAAATTACAGGACAGACTGTAAACAGCTCAAAATTTACATGAGGTATCGACTGTTATTTACAAAACGACCTCAAGGCTGCAACACTGATCAAGTGAGCTTCACAACACCGTTCTTGTCATGCGAAGAGCAGTGGTTTCTTGCCCTCTGGAAGCCTACACTCTGTCTCAGCTAACTGTAGAGCAGACAAACGAAATCAAGTGTCTGCGCAAGTTGGCGGGAGACGGCTCCACCAATGAACACGTGAGAGGAACGGAATTGCGTGGAGTGGGGGAAAGCAACCGCCTTCCCAGCAGTGAGTTTTCCTTCGCTTTGGCCACTCAATTTTCCTCGCTTCTCTGACGCTATGCTCCACAATTGAAAGTTCAATGTCTATATGCATGCTTACCGCGCCAGCAAGTTTACAGAGGAGGAAGTTCGACAATGACCTCTCTGCACGCAGATGGGTGGCCTTCCCCGTGGCTCATAAGTGACTGTACAAAGATTCCATATATTCTTCTTCTTGAGGTATACAGGCACTAACTCAGTCTTCAAAATATATGAGGATGAGCAATGGGTCTATGCTAAAGTGCAGAAAACTTGTGCAACCCTACATGTGTTTCCTGGCTCTAAATGTATCCATCTCACAATGAACTATTGAAAAATGGAATACCTGATATTATCTGACTGTATGTACACTCCTGTGATAAATATATGTTAACAGCTTGAAAATTCAGTCTAGTCTCATCTGCGTACATTCCTCTGACATATATTTGTTGACAGATGGAAAGAAATGTAAACCAATCAGAAGATCACCCTGTGGACCCGAGAAGAAAAGACAAAAAATAATGCATGTAAATGTAAAGGAAGTTATAAGATATCTAATAATAAAGGAGAGGGAATAAATACATAAAAACGGACGCAGGGACACAGCGTCTCATTGCAAATGAAAATTTCGAAGATAAAAATAAAATACTAGAAAACTCCTTCAATTTCACCAAAACAAAATTCCGTATTGTTATAACTTTAATTTTTTTAGTGGAAATATGTAAGCAATGGTTCCAGTTACAAGGAACACCTTATTTTTAACTATTAGTATTTTTACTTACGAACAAATGTTAAATCATGGGGTGTTAGGGGTGAC